>NW_027077643.1:0-215000 GCF_963924675.1 Phocoena phocoena | reverse complement strand
GGGTGAGCGTACGTGTTACGCTACGGGTTAGTTTTAGCGTACGGGTTAGGCTTATGGGACGTGTTAGGGTAAGGCTTCGGGTAAGGGTTAGGGTTAGGGTTAGGGTTAGGGTTAGGGGACGGGGACGGTTTAGGGGTCAGGTTAGGGTACGACAACTGTTTAGGGTGAGTGTACGTGTTAGGGTACGGGTTAGTGTTAGCGTACGGGTTAGGATTACGGGACGGGTTAGTGTAAAGCTTCAGGTAAGGGTTAGGTTTAGGGTTAGTGTTAGGGTTAGGGGACGGGGATGGTTTAGGGGACAGGTTAGTGTACGACAAAGGTTTAGGCTGAGCCTACGTGTTAGGGTACGGGTTAGTGTTAGCGTACGGTTTAGGATTAGGGGACGGGTGAGTGTAAGGCTTCGGGTAAGGGTTAGGGTTATGGTTAGGGTTAAGGTTAGGGTTAGGGAATGGGGACGGTATAGGGGACAGGTTAGGGTACGACAACAGTTTAGGGTGAGCGTACGTGTTAGGGTACGGGTTAGAGTTAGCATACGGGTTAGGATTAGGGGACGGGTTAGGGTAAGGCTTCGGGTAAGTGTTAGGGTTAGGGTTAGGTTTAGGGTTAGGGTTATGGGACAGGGACGGTTTAGGGAACAGGTTAGGGTACGACAACGGTTTAGAGTGAGCGTACGTGTTAGGGTACGGGCTACTGTTAGCGTACGGGTTAGGATTAGGGGACGGGTTAGGGTAAGGCTTCGGGTAAGGGTTAGGGTTAGGTTTAGGGTTAGGGTTAGGGGATGGGGACGGTTTAAGGGATAGGTTAGGGTACCACAGCGGTTTAGGGTGAGCGTAAGTGTCAGGGTACTGGTTCGTTTTAGCGTACGATTTAGGATTAAGGGACGGGTTAGGGTAAGGCTTTGGGTAAGGGTTTGGGTTAGGGTTAGTGTTAGGGTTAGGGGACGGAAACGCTTTAGGGGACAGGTTAGGGTACGACAAAAGTTTAGGGTGAGCGTACGTGTTAGGGTACGGGTTAGTGTTAGCGTACGGGTTAGGATTAGGGGCCGGTTAGGGTAAGGCTTCGGGTAACGGTTCGGGTTAGGGTTAGGGTTAGGGTTAGGTTTAGGGGACGGTGACGGTTTAGGCGACAGGTTAGGGTACGACAACGGTTTAGGGTGAGCGTACGTGTTAGGGTACTCGTTAGTGTTATCGTACGGGTTAGGAATAGGGGACGGGTTAGGGTAAGGCTTCGGGTAAGGGTTAGGGTTAGGGTTAGGGTTAGGGTTAGGGGACGGGGACGGTTTAGGGGACAGGTTCGGGTACGACAACGGTTTAGGGTGAGCGTACGTGTTAGGGTATGGGTTAGTGTTATCGTACGGGTTAGGTTTAGGGGACGGTTTAGGGTAAGGCTTCGGATAAGGGTTAGGGTTATGGTTAGGATTAGGGTTAGGGTTAGGGGACGGGGATGGTTTAGGGGACAGGTTAGGGTACGACAACGGTTTAGGGTGAGCGTACGTGTTAGGGTACGGGTTAGTGTTAGCGTACGGGTTAGGATTAAGTGACGGGTTAGGTACAGGCTTCAGGTAAGCGTTAGGGTTAGGGTTAGGGTTAGGGTTAGGGTTAGGGGACGAGGACGGTTTAGGGGACAGGTTACGGTACAACAACTGTTTAGGGTGAGTGTACGTGTTAGGGTACGGGTTATTGTTCGCGTATGGGTTAGGATTAGGGGACGGGTTAGGGTAAGGCTTCGGGTAAGGGTTAGCGTTAGGGTTAGGTTTAGGGTTAGGGTTAGGGGACGGGGACGGTTTAGGGCACATGTTAGGGTACGACAACGCTTTAGGGTGAGCGTACGTGTTAGGGTACGGGTTAGTGTTAGCGTACAGGTTAGGATTACGGGACGAGTTAGCGTAAGTCTTCAGGTAAGGATTAGGGTTAGGGTTAGGGTTAGGGTTAGGGGACGGGGACGGTTTAGGGGACAGGTTAGGGTACGACAACGGTTTAGGGTGAGCGTACGTGTTAGGCTACGGGTTAGTGTTAGCGTACGGGTTAGGATTAGGGGACAGGTTAGGGTAAGGCTTCGGGTAAGGGTTAGGGTTAGGGTTAGGGTTAGGGTTAGGGGACGGGGACGGTTTAGGGGACAGGTTAGGGTACGACAACGGTTTAGGGTGAGTGTACGTGTTAGGGTACTGGTTATGGTTAGCGTACGGGTTAGGATTAGGGGACGGGTTAGAGTAAGGCTTCGGGTAAGGGTTAGGGTTAGGGTTAGGGGACAGGGACGGTTTAGGGAACAGGTTAGGGTACGACAACCGTTTAGAGTGAGCGTACGTGTTAGGGTACGGGTTACTGTTAGCGTACGGGTTAGGATTAGGTGACGGGTTAGTGTAAGGCTTCGGGTAAGGGTTAGGGTTAGGGTTAGGGTTAGGGTCAGGGTTAGGGAACGGGGACGGTTTAGGGGACAGGTTAGTGTACGACAACGGTTTAGGGTGAGCGTACGTGTTAGGGTATGGGTTACTGTTAGCGTACGGGTTAGGCTTATGGGACGGGTTAGTGTAAGGCTTCGGGTAAGGGTTAGTGTTAGGGTTAGGGTTAGGGTTAGGGTTAGGGGATGGGGACGGTTTAGGGGACAGGTTACGGTACGACAACGTTTTAGGGTGAGCGTACGTGTTAGGGTACGTGTTAGTGTTAGCCTACCGGTTAGGATTAGGGGACGGGTTAGGGTAAGGCTTCGGGTAAGGGTTTGGGTTAAGGTTTGGGTTAGGGATAGGGGACGGGGATGGTTTAGGGTACAGGTTAGGGTACGAGAACGGTTTAGTGTGAGCGTACGTGTTAGGGTACGGGTTAGGGTTAGCGTACGGGTTAGGATTAGGGGATGGGTTAGTGTAAGGCTTCGGGTAAGGGTTAGGGTTAGGGTTAGGGTTAGTGTTAGGTGATGGGGACGGTTTAGGGGACAGGTTAGGGTACGATAATGGTTTAGGGTGAGCATACGTGTTAGGGTACTGGTTAGTGTTAGCGTACGGTTTAGGAATAGGGGACGGGTTAGTGTAAGGCTTCGGGTAAGGGTTAGGGTTAGGGTTAGGGTTAGGGTTAGGGGACGGGGACGGTTTAGGGGACAGGTTAGGGTACGACAACGGTTTAGGGTGAGCGTACGTATTAGGGTACTGGTTATGGTTAGCGTACGATTTAGGATTAGGGGACGGGTTAGGGTAAGGCTTTGGGTAAGGGTTAGGGTTAGGGTTAGTGTTAGGGTTAGGGGACGGGGACGGTTTAGGGGACAGGTTAGGGTACGACAAATGTTTAGGGTGAGCGTACGTGTTAGGGTACGGGTTAGTGTTAGCGTACGGGTTAGGATTAGGGGCCGGTTAGGGTAAGGCTTCGGGTAAGGGTTCGAGTTAGGGTTAGGGTTAGGGTTAGGTTTAGGGGATGGTGACGGTTTAGGCGACAGGTTAGGGTACGACAACGGTTTAGGGTGAGCGTACGTGTTAGGGTACTCGTTAGTGTTATCGTACGGGTTAGGAATAGGGGATGGGTTAGGGTAAGGCTTCGGGTAAGGGTTAGGGTTAGGGTTAGGGGACGGGGACGGGGATGGTTTAGGGGACAGGTTAGTGTACGACAACGGTTTAGGGTGAGCGTACGTGTTAGGCTACGGGTTAGTGTTAGCGTACGGGTTAGGATTAGGGGACGGTTTAGGGTAAGGCTTCGGGTAAGGGTTAGGGTTAGGCTTAGGGTTAGGGTTAGGGGACGGGGACGGTTTAGGGGACAGGTTGGGGTACGACAACTGTTTAGGGTGAGTGTACGTGTTAGGGTATGGGTTAATGTTATCGTACGGGTTAGGTGTAGGGGACGGGTTATGGTAAGGATTCGGGTAAGGGTTAGGCTTAGGGTTAGGGTTAGGGTTAGGGGACGGGGACGGGGACGGTGTAGGTCAGAGTTTAGGGTACGACAATGGTTTAGGGTGAGTGTACGTGTTAGGGTACGGGTTAGGATTAGGGGACGGGTTAGGGTATGGCTTCGGGTAAGTGTTAGGGTTAGGGTTAGTGTTAGGATTAGGGGACGGGGACGGTTTAGGGGAGAGGTTAGGGTACGACAACGGTTTAGGGTGAGCGTACGTGTTAGGCTACGGGTTAGTTTTAGCGTTCGGGTTCATATTAGGTGACCGGTCAGGGTAAGGCTTCGGGTAAGGGTTAGGGTTAGGGAAATGGTTAGTGTTAGGGTTAGGGGACGGGGACGGTTTAGGGGAAAGGTTAGGATACGACAACGGTTTAGGGTGAGCGTACGTGTTAGGGTATGGGTTAGTGTTAGCGTACGGCTTAGGATTAGGAGACGGGTTTGGGTAAGGCTTCGGGTAAGGGTTATGGTTAGGGTTATGGTTAGGGTTAGGATTAGGTGAATGGGACGGCTTAGGGTACAGGTTAGAGTATGACAAAGTGTTAGGGTGAGCGTACGTGTTAGGGAATGGGTTAGTGTTAGCGTACGGTTTAGGATTATGGTACGGGTTAGTGTAAGGCTTCGGGTAAGTGTTAGCGTTAGGTTTAGTCTTAGGGTTATGGGACAGGGACGGGGACAGTTTAGGGGACTGGTTAGGATTAGGGTTAGGGTTAGGGTTAGGGGACGGGGACGGTTTAGGGGACAGGTTAGTGTACGACAATGGTTTAGGGTAAACGTACATGTTAGGGTACGGGTTAGTGTTAGCGTACAGGTTAGGATTAGGGGACGGGTTAGGGTAAGGCTTTGGGTAAGGGTTAGCGTTAGGGTTAGGCTTAGGGTTAGGGGACGGGGACGAGGACGGTTTAGGGGACCGGTTAGTATTAGGTTTAGGTTTAGGGATAGGGAAGGGGACGGTTTAGGAGACAGGTTATGTTATGACAAATGTTTAGGGTGAGCGTACGTGTTACGGTACCAGTTAGTGTTAACGTACGGGTTAGGATTAGGGGACGGTTTAGTGTAAGGCTTCGGGTAAGGGTTAGGGTTAGGGTTAGTTTTAGGGGACGGGGATGGTTTAGGGGACTGGTTAGGGTACGACAACGTTTTAGGGTGAGCGTACGTGTTATGTTACGGGTTAGTGTTAGCGTACGGTTTAGGTTTAGGGGACGGGTTAGGGTAAGGCTTCGGGTAAGGATTAGAGTTAGGGTCAGGTTTAGGGATAGGGGACGGGGACGGTTTAGGGGAAAGGTTAGGGTACGACAGCGGTTTAGGGTGAGCGTACGTGTTAGGGTACGGGTTAGTGTTAGCATACGGGTTAGGATTAGGGGACGGGATAGGGTAAGGCTTCGGGTAAGGGTTAGGGTTAGGGTTAGTTTTAGGGTTAGGGGCCAGGGATGGGGACGGTTTGGGGACAGGTTAGGGTGCGACAACTGTTTAGGGTGAGCGTACGTGTTTGGGTACGGGTTAGTGTTAGCCTAAGGGTTTGGATTAGGGGACGGGTTAGGTTAAGGCTTCGGGTAAGTTTAGGGTTAGGGTTAGGGTACGGGGACGGTTTATGGGACAGGTTAGGGTACGACAACGGTTTAGGGTGAGCGTAGGTGTTAGGGGACAGGTTAGTGTTAGCGTAAGGGTTAGGATTAGGGGACAGTTTAGGGTAAGGCTTCGGGTAGGTGTTAGGGTTAGGGTTAGGGTTAGGGGACGGGGACGGTTTACGGGACAGGTTATTGTACGACAACGGTTTAGGGTGAGCCTATGTGTTAGGGTACGGTTTAGTGTTAGCGTACGGGTTAGAATTAGGGGACGGGTTAGGGAAAGGCTTCGGGTAAGGGTTAGGTTTAGGGTTAGAGTTAGGCTTACGGGACGGGGGCGGTGACGGTTTAGGGTACAGGTTAGGGTACGACAACGGTTTAGGGTGAGCGTACGTGTTAGTGTACGGGTTAGTGTTAGCGTACGGGTTAGGATTAGGACACGGGTTAGGGTAAGGCTTCAGGTAAGGGTTAGTGTTAGGGTTAGGGTTAGGGTTAGGGTAAGGGGACGGGGACGGTATAAAGGACAGGTTATTGTACGACAACGGTTTAGGGTGAGCGTATGTGTTAGGGTATGGGTTAGTGTTAGCGTACGGGTTAGGATTAGGGGACGGTTTTGTGTAAGGCTTCGGGTAAGGGTTAGGGTTAGGGTTAGGGGACGGGGACTGGGACGGTTTAGGGGACAGGTTAGGGTACGACAACGGTTTAGGGTGAGCGTACGTGTAAGGGAAGGGGTTAGTGTTAGCGTACGGTTTAGGATTAGGGGACGGCTTAGATTAAGGCCTGGGGTAAGGGTTAGGGTTAGGGATTGGGTTAGGGTTAGGGGACGGGGACGGTGTAGGGGAGAGGTTAGGGTACGACAACGGTTTAGGGTGAGCGTACGTGTTAGGGTACGGGTTAGTGTTAGCGTACGGGTTAGTGTTAGGGGATGGGTTAGGGTAAGGCTTGGGGTAAGTGTTAGGGTTAAGGTTATGGTTAGGGTTAGGGGACGGGGACGGTTTAGGGGAGAGGTTAGGGTACGACAACGGTTTTGGGTGAGCGTACGTGTTAGGGTACGGGTTAGTGTTAGCGTACGGGTTAGGATTAGGGGACGGGTTAGGGTAAGGCTTCGGGTAAGGGTTAGGGTTAGGGTTAGTGTTAGGCTTAGGGGACGGGGATGGGGACGGTTTAGGGGACACGTTAGTGTGCGACAACGGTTTAGGGTGAGCGTACGTGTTAGGGTACGGGTTAGTGTTAGCCTAAGGGTTAGGATTATGGGACGGGTTAGTGTAAGGCTTCGGGTAAGGGTTAGGGTTAGGGTTAGGGTTAGGGGATGGGGACGGTTTAGGGGACAGGTTAGGGTACGACAACGATTTAGGGTGAGCGTACGTGTTAGGGTATGGTTTAGTGTTAGCGTACGGCTTACGATTAGGGGATGGGTTAGTGTAAGGCTTCGGGTAAGGGTTAGGTTTAGGGTTAAAGTTAGGGTTACGGGACGGGGACGGTGACGGTTTAGGGGACAGTTTAGAGTACGACAACGGTTTACGGTGAGAGTACATGTTAGGGTACGAGTTAGGGTTAGCGTACGGTTTAGGATTATGGGACGGGTTAGTGTAAGGCTTCGGGTAAGGGTTAGGGTTAGGGTTATGGTTAGGGTTAGGGTTAGGGGACGGTGACGGTTTACGGGACAGGTTAGGGTACGACAATGGTTTAGGGTGAGCGTACGTGTTAGGGTATGAGTTAGTGTTAGCGTACGAGTTAGTATTAGGGGACGGGTTAGGGTAAGGCTTCGGGTTAGTGTTAGGGTTAAGGTTAGGGTTAGGGTTAGGGGACGGTGACGGTTTACGGGACAGGTTAGGGTACGACAACGGTTTAGGGTGAGCATACGTGTTAGGTTACGGGTTAGTGTTAGGGTACGGTTTAGGATTAGGGGACGGGTTAGGGTAAGGCTTCAGGAAAGGGTTAGGGTTAGGGTTAGGTTTAGGGTTAGGGGACGGGGACGGTTTAGGGGACAGGTTAGGGTATGACAACATTTAGGGTGAGCGTAGGTGTTAGGGTACGGTTTAGTGTTAGCGTACGGGATAGGATGAGGGGACGGGTTGGGGTAAGGCTTCGGGTAAGGGTTAGGGTTAGGGTTAGGGTTAGGGTTAGGGGACGGGGACGGTTTAGGGGACAGGTGAGGGTACGACAAATGTTTATTGTGAGCGTACGTGTTAGGGTACGGGTTAGTGTTAGCGTACGGGTTAGGATTAGGGGAGGGTTTAGGGTAAGACTTCGGGTAAGGGTTAGGGTTAGGATTAGGGTTAGGGTTAGGGTTAGGGGACGGGGACGTTTTAGGGGACAGGTTAGGGTACGACAACAGTTTAGGGTGAGCGTATGTGTTAGTGTACGGGTTAGTGTTAGCATACGGGTTAGAATTAGGGGACGGGTTAGTGTAAGGCTTCGGGTAAGGGTTAGGTTTAGGGTTAGGGTTAGGCTTAGGGGACCTGGACGGGGAAGGTTTAGTGGACAGGTTAGTGTACGACAACGGTTTAGGGTGAGTGTACGTATTAGGGTACCGGTTAATCTTAGGGTACGGGTTAGGATTAGGGGACGGGTTAGGGTAAGGCTTCGGGTAAGGGTTAGTGTTAGGGTTACGGTTAGGGTTACGGTTAGGGGACAGGGACGGTTTAGGGGACAGGTTAGGGTACCACAACGGTTTAGGGTGAGCGTACGTGTTAGGGTATGGGTTAGTGTTAGCGTACGGGTTAGTATTAGGGGACGGGTTAGGGTAAGGCTTCTGGTAAGGTTTAGGGTTAGTGTTAGGGTTAGGGGACGGGGACGGTTTAGGGGACAGGTTAGGGTACGACAACGGTTTAGGGTGAGCGTATGTGTTAGGGTACGGGTCAGTGTTAGCGTACGAGTTAGCATTAGGGGACGGGTTAGGGTAAGGCTTCGGGTAAGGGTTAGGGTTAGGGATAGGGTTAGGGTTGGGTTAGGGTTAGGGGCCGGTTTAGGGGACAGGTTAGTGTTCGACAACGGTTTAGGGTGAGCGTACATGTTAGGGTATGGGTTAGTGTTAGCGTACGGGTTAGGATTAGGGGACGGGTTAGGGTAAGGCTTCGGGTAAGTGTTAGGGTTATGGTTAGGGTTTGGGTTAGGGGACAGGGACGGGGACGGTTTAGGGGACAGGTTAGGGTACGACAATGGTTTAGGGTGAGCGTATGTGTTAGGGTACGGTTTAGTGAGGGCGTACATGTTAGGAATAGGGTACGGTTTATGGTAAGGTTTCGGGTAAGGTTTAGGGTTAGTGTTAGGGTTAGCGTACGGGTTAGGATTAGGGGACGCGTTAGGGTAAGGCTTCGGGTAAGGTTTAGGGTTAGGGTTAGCGTTAGGGTTAGTGTTAGGGGACGGGGACGATTTAGGGGACAGGTTCGGGTACGACAATGGTTTAGGGTGAGCGTACGTGTTAGGGTACGGGTGAGTGTTAGCCTACGGGTTAGGATTAGGGGACGGGTTAGGGTAAGGCTTCGGGTAAGGTTTACGGTTAGGGTTAGGGTTAGGGGACGGGGACGGGGATGATTTAGGGAACAGGTTAGGGTATGACAACGGTTTAGGGTGAGCGTACGCGTTAGGGTACGGGTTAGTGTTAGCGTACGGGTTAGGATTAGGGGACGGGTAAGGGTAAGGCTTCGGGTAAGGGTTAGGGTTAGGGTTAGGGGACGGGGACGGTTTAGGGGACATGTTAGTGTACGACAACGGTTTAGGGTTAGCGTACGTGTTAGGGTACGGGTTAGTGTTAGCGTACGGTTTACGATTAGGGGACGGTTTAGTGTAAGGCTTCGGGTAAGGGTTAGGGTTAGGGTTAGGGTTAGGGTTAGGGGATGGAGACGGTTTAGGGGACAGGTTAGGGTACGACAACGGTTTAGTGTGAGCGTATGTGTTAGGGTACGGGTTAGTGTTAGCGTACGGGTTAGGATTAGTGGACGGTTTAGGGTAACACTTACAGTAAGGTTTAGGGTTAGGGTTAGGGGACGGGGATGGGGACAGTTTAGGGGACAGGTTAGGGTACGACAACGGTTTAGGTTGAGCGTACGTGTTAGGGTACGGTTTAGTGTTAGCGTACGGGATAGGATTAGGGGACGGGTAAGGGTAAGGCTTCGGGTAAGGGTTAAGGTTAGGGTTAGAGTTAGGGTTAGGGTTAGGGGACTGGGACGGTTTAGGGGACAGATGAGGGTACCACAACGGTTTAGGGTGAGCGTACGTGCTAGGGTACGGGTTAGTGTTAGCGTACGAGTTAGGATTAGGGGACGGGTTAGTGTAAGGCTTCGGGTAAGGGTTAGGGTTAGGGTTAGGGTTAGGGAACAGGGACGGTTTAGGGGACAGGTTAGGGTACGACAACGGTTTAGGGTGAGCGTACGTGTTAGGGTACGGTTTAGTGTTAGCGTACGGGTTAGGATTAGGGGACGGGTAAGGGTAAGGCTTCGGGTAAGTGTTAGGGTTAGGGTTAGGGTTAGGGGACGGGGACGGCGACGGTTTAGGGGACAGGTTAGGGTACGACAACTGTTTAGGGTGAGAGTACGTGTTAGGGTATGGGTTAGTGTTAGCCTATGGGTTAGGATTAGGGAACGGGTTAGGGTAAGGCTTCAGGTAAGTGTTAGGGTTAGGGTTAGGGTTAGGGTTAGGGGACGGGGAAGGTTTAGGGGAAAGGTTAGGGTACGACTATAGTTTAGTGTGAGCGTACGTGTTAGGGTTCGGTTTAGTGTTAGCGTACGGGTTAGGATTAGGGGACGAGTTAGTGTAAAGCTACGGGTAAGGGTTAGGGTTAGGTTTAGGGTTAGCGTACGGGTTAGGATTAGGGGACGGGTTAGGGTAAGGCTTCGGGTAAGGGTTAGGGTTAGGGGACGGGGACGATTTAGGGGACAGTTTAGGGTACGTCAACGGTTTAGGGTGAGCGTACGTGTTAGGGTACGGGTTAGTGTTAGCCTACGGGTTAGGATTAGGTGACGGGTTAGGGTATGGCTTTGGGTAAGGGTTAGGGTTAGGGTTAGGGTTAGGGTTAGTGTTAGGGGACGGGGACGGTTTAGGGGACAGGTTAGGGTATGAAAACGGTTTAGGGTGAGCGTACGTGTTAGGGTACGGGTTAGCGTTAGCGTACGGGTTAGGATTGGGGAAGGGTGAGGGTAAGGCTTCGGATAAGGGTTAGGGTTAAGGTTAGGGTTAGGGTTAGTGTTAAGGGACTGGGACGGTTTAGGGAACAGGTTAGGGTACGACAACGGTTTAGGGTAAGCGTACGTGTTAGGGTACGTGTTAGTGTTAGCGTACGGGTTAGGATTCGGGGACGGGTTAGGGTAAGGCTTCGGGTAAGTGTTAGGGTTAGGGTTAGAGTTAGGGTTAGGGTTAGGGTTAGGGAACGGGGACGGTTTAGGGGACAGGTTAGTGTACGACAACGGTTTAGGGTGAGCGTACGTGTTAGGGTACGGGTTAGTGTTAGCGTACGGGTTAGGATTAGGGCACGGGTTAGGGTAAGGCTTCGGGTAAGGGTTAGGGTTAGGTTTATGGTTAGGGTTAGGGTTAGGGGACGGGGACGGTTTAGGGGACAGGTTAGGGTACGACAACGTTTTAGGGTGAGCGTACGTGTTAGGGTAATTGTCAGTGTTAGTGTACGGGTTAGGATTAGGGGACGGGTTAGGGTAACGCTTCGGGTAAGGGTTAGGGTTAGGGTTAGGGTTAGGGATAGGGGACGGGGATGGTTTAGGGTACAGGTTAGGGTACGAGAACGGTTAAGGATGAGCATACGTGTTAGGGTATGGGTTAGGGTTAGCGTACGGGTTAGGATTAGGGGATGGGTTAGTGTAAGGCTTCGGGTAAGGGTTAGGGTTAGGGTTAGGGTTAGGGTTAGGGTTAGGTGACGGGGACGGTTTAGGGGACAGTTTAGGGTACGACAACGGTTTAGGGTGTGCGTATGTGTTAGGGTACGGTTTAGTGTTAGCGTACGGGTTAGGATTAGGGGACGGGTTAGGGTAAGGCTTCGGGAAAGGGTTAGGGTTAGGGTTAGGGGACGGGGATGATTTAGGGGACAGGTTAGGGTACGACAACGGTTTAGGGTGAGCGTACGTGTTAGGGTACGGGTTAGTGTTAGCGTACGTGTTAGGATTAGGGGACGGGTTAGGGTAAGGCTTCGGGGAAGGTTTAGTGTTAGGGTTGTGGTTTGGGTTAGGGGACGGGGATGGTTTAGGGGACAGGTTAGGGTACGACAACGGTTTAGGGTGAGCGTACGTGTTAGGGCATGGGTTAGTGTTATCGTATGGGTTAGGATTTCGGGACGGTTTAGGGTAAGGCTTCGGGTAGGGTTTAGGGTTAGGGTTAGGGTTAGGGTTAGGGTTAGGGGACGTGGACGATTTAGGGGACAGGTTCGTGTACGACAACGGTTTAGGGTGAGCGTACGTGTTAGGGTACGGGTTAGTGTTAGCGTACAGTTTAGGATTACGGGACGGGTTAGGGTAAAGCTTCAGGTAAGGGTTAGGGTTATAGTCAGGTTTAGGGTTAGGGTTAGGGGACGGGGACGGTTTAGGGGACAGTTTAGGGTACGACAACGCTTTAGGGTGAGCGTACGTGTTAGGGTACGGGTTAGTGTTATTGTACGGGTTAGGATTAGGGGACGGGTAGGGTAAGGCTTCGGGTAAGTGTTAAGGTTAGGGTTAGGGTTAGGGGACGGGGACGGGGACGGTTTAGGGGACAGGTTAGGGTCCGACAACGGTTTAGGGTGAGCGTACATGTTAGGGTACGGGTTATTGTTAGCGTACGGTTTAGGATTAGGGGACGGGTTAGAGTAAGGCTTCGGGTAAGGGTTAGGGTTAGGGTTAGCGTTAGGGGACGGGGACGGGGATGATTTAGGGGACAGGTTAGGGTACGACAACGGTTTAGGGTGAGCGTGCGTGGTAGAGTACGGTTTAGTGTTAGCGTACGGGTTAGGATTAGGGGACGGGTTAGGGTAAGGCTTCGGGTAAGGGTTAGGGTTAGGGTTAGGGTTAGGGTACGGGGACGGTTTAGGGGACAGGTTAGGGTACGACAACAGTTTAGCATGAGCGTACGTGTTAGGGTACGTGTTAGTGTTAGCGTACGGGTTAGGATTAGCGGACGGGTTAGGGTAAGGCTTCGGGTAAGTGTTAGGGTTAGGGTTAGGGTTAGGGTTAGGGGATGGGGACGGTTTAGGGGACAGGTTAGGGTACGCAACTGTTTAGGGTGAGCGTGCGTGTTAGGGTACGGGTTATTGTTAGCGTACGGGTTAGGATTGGGGACGGGTTAGGGTAAGGCTTAGGGTAAGGGTTAGGGTTAGGGTTAGGGTTAGGGGACGGGGACGGGGACGGTTTAGGGGACAGGTTAGGGTACGACAACCGTTTAGGGTGAGCGTACGTGTTAGGGTACTGGTTAGTGTTACCGTACGGGTTAGGATTACGGGACGGGTTAGTGTAAGGCTTCAGGTAGGGGTTAGGGTTAGGGTTAGGTTTAGGGTTAGGGTTAGGGGACGGGGATGGTTTAGGGGACATGTTAGGGTACGACAACGGTTTAGGGTGAGCATACGTGTTAGGTTACGGGTTAGTGTTAGGGTACGGTTTAGGATTAGGGGACGGGTTAGGGTAAGGCTTCAGGAAAGGGTTAGGGTTAGGGTTAGGTTTAGGGTTAGGGGACGGGGACGGTTTAGGGGACAGGTTAGGGTATGACAACATTTAGGGTGAGCGTAGGTGTTAGGGTACGGGTTAGTGTTAGCGTACGGGATAGGATGAGGGGACGGGTTGGGGTAAGGCTTCGGGTAAGGGTTAGGGTTAGGGTTAGGGTTAGGGTTAGGGGACGGGGACGGTTTAGGGGACAGGTGAGGGTACGACAAATGTTTATTGTGAGCGTACGTGTTAGGGTACGGGTTAGTGTTAGCGTACGGGTTAGGATTAGGGGAGGGTTTAGGGTAAGACTTCGGGTAAGGGTTAGGGTTAGGATTAGGGTTAGGGTTAGGGTTAGGGGACGGGGACGTTTTAGGGGACAGGTTAGGGTACGACAACAGTTTAGGGTGAGCGTATGTGTTAGTGTACGGGTTAGTGTTAGCATACGGGTTAGAATTAGGGGACGGGTTAGTGTAAGGCTTCGGGTAAGGGTTAGGTTTAGGGTTAGGGTTAGGCTTAGGGGACCTGGACGGGGAAGGTTTAGTGGACAGGTTAGTGTACGACAACGGTTTAGGGTGAGTGTACGTATTAGGGTACCGGTTAATCTTAGGGTACGGGTTAGGATTAGGGGACGGGTTAGGGTAAGGCTTCGGGTAAGGGTTAGTGTTAGGGTTACGGTTAGGGTTACGGTTAGGGGACAGGGACGGTTTAGGGGACAGGTTAGGGTACCACAACGGTTTAGGGTGAGCGTACGTGTTAGGGTACGGGTTAGTGTTAGCGTACGTGTTAGTATTAGGGGACGGGTTAGGGTAAGGCTTCTGGTAAGGTTTAGGGTTAGTGTTAGGGTTAGGGGACGGGGACGGTTTAGGGGACAGGTTAGGGTACGACAACGGTTTAGGGTGAGCGTATGTGTTAGGGTACGGGTCAGTGTTAGCGTACGAGTTAGCATTAGGGGACGGGTTAGGGTAAGGCTTCGGGTAAGGGTTAGGGTTAGGGATAGGGTTAGGGTTGGGTTAGGGTTAGGGGCCGGTTTAGGGGACAGGTTAGTGTTCGACAACGGTTTAGGGTGAGCGTACATGTTAGGGTATGGGTTAGTGTTAGCGTACGGGTTAGGATTAGGGGACGGGTTAGGGTAAGGCTTCGGGTAAGTGTTAGGGTTATGGTTAGGGTTTGGGTTAGGGGACAGGGACGGGGACGGTTTAGGGGACAGGTTAGGGTACGACAATGGTTTAGGGTGAGCGTATGTGTTAGGGTACGGTTTAGTGAGGGCGTACATGTTAGGAATAGGGTACGGTTTATGGTAAGGTTTCGGGTAAGGTTTAGGGTTAGTGTTAGGGTTAGCGTACGGGTTAGGATTAGGGGACGCGTTAGGGTAAGGCTTCGGGTAAGGTTTAGGGTTAGGGTTAGCGTTAGGGTTAGTGTTAGGGGACGGGGACGATTTAGGGGACAGGTTCGGGTACGACAATGGTTTAGGGTGAGCGTACGTGTTAGGGTACGGGTGAGTGTTAGCCTACGGGTTAGGATTAGGGGACGGGTTAGGGTAAGGCTTCGGGTAAGGTTTACGGTTAGGGTTAGGGTTAGGGGACGGGGACGGGGATGATTTAGGGAACAGGTTAGGGTATGACAACGGTTTAGGGTGAGCGTACACGTTAGGGTACGGGTTAGTGTTAGCGTACGGGTTAGGATTAGGGGACGGGTAAGGGTAAGGCTTCGGGTAAGGGTTAGGGTTAGGGTTAGGGGACGGGGACGGTTTAGGGGACATGTTAGTGTACGACAACGGTTTAGGGTTAGCGTACGTGTTAGGGTACGGGTTAGTGTTAGCGTACGGTTTACGATTAGGGGACGGTTTAGTGTAAGGCTTCGGGTAAGGGTTAGGGTTAGGGTTAGGGTTAGGGTTAGGGGATGGAGACGGTTTAGGGGACAGGTTAGGGTACGACAACGGTTTAGTGTGAGCGTATGTGTTAGGGTACGGGTTAGTGTTAGCGTACGGGTTAGGATTAGTGGACGGTTTAGGGTAACACTTACAGTAAGGTTTAGGGTTAGGGTTAGGGGACGGGGACGGGGACAGTTTAGGGGACAGGTTAGGGTACGACAACGGTTTAGGTTGAGCGTACGTGTTAGGGTACGGTTTAGTGTTAGCGTACGGGATAGGATTAGGGGACGGGTAAGGGTAAGGCTTCGGGTAAGGGTTAAGGTTAGGGTTAGAGTTAGGGTTAGGGTTAGGGGACTGGGACGGTTTAGGGGACAGATGAGGGTACCACAACGGTTTAGGGTGAGCGTACGTGCTAGGGTACGGGTTAGTGTTAGCGTACGAGTTAGGATTAGGGGACGGGTTAGTGTAAGGCTTCGGGTAAGGGTTAGGGTTAGGGTTAGGGTTAGGGAACAGGGACGGTTTAGGGGACAGGTTAGGGTACGACAACGGTTTAGGGTGAGCGTACGTGTTAGGGTACGGTTTAGTGTTAGCGTACGGGTTAGGATTAGGGGACGGGTAAGGGTAAGGCTTCGGGTAAGTGTTAGGGTTAGGGTTAGGGTTAGGGGACGGGGACGGCGACGGTTTAGGGGACAGGTTAGGGTACGACAACTGTTTAGGGTGAGAGTACGTGTTAGGGTATGGGTTAGTGTTAGCCTATGGGTTAGGATTAGGGAACGGGTTAGGGTAAGGCTTCAGGTAAGTGTTAGGGTTAGGGTTAGGGTTAGGGTTAGGGGACGGGGAAGGTTTAGGGGAAAGGTTAGGGTACGACTATAGTTTAGTGTGAGCGTACGTGTTAGGGTTCGGTTTAGTGTTAGCGTACGGGTTAGGATTAGGGGACGAGTTAGTGTAAAGCTACGGGTAAGGGTTAGGGTTAGGTTTAGGGTTAGCGTACGGGTTAGGATTAGGGGACGGGTTAGGGTAAGGCTTCGGGTAAGGGTTAGGGTTAGGGGACGGGGACGATTTAGGGGACAGTTTAGGGTACGTCAACGGTTTAGGGTGAGCGTACGTGTTAGGGTACGGGTTAGTGTTAGCCTACGGGTTAGGATTAGGTGACGGGTTAGGGTATGGCTTTGGGTAAGGGTTAGGGTTAGGGTTAGGGTTAGGGTTAGTGTTAGGGGACGGGGACGGTTTAGGGGACAGGTTAGGGTATGAAAACGGTTTAGGGTGAGCGTACGTGTTAGGGTACGGGTTAGCGTTAGCGTACGGGTTAGGATTGGGGAAGGGTGAGGGTAAGGCTTCGGATAAGGGTTAGGGTTAAGGTTAGGGTTAGGGTTAGTGTTAAGGGACTGGGACGGTTTAGGGAACAGGTTAGGGTACGACAACGGTTTAGGGTAAGCGTACGTGTTAGGGTACGTGTTAGTGTTAGCGTACGGGTTAGGATTAGGGGACGGGTTAGGGTAAGGCTTCGGGTAAGTGTTAGGGTTAGGGTTAGAGTTAGGGTTAGGGTTAGGGTTAGGGAACGGGGACGGTTTAGGGGACAGGTTAGTGTACGACAACGGTTTAGGGTGAACGTACGTGTTAGGGTACGGGTTAGTGTTAGCGTACGGGTTAGGATTAGGGCACGGGTTAGGGTAAGGCTTCGGGTAAGGGTTAGGGTTAGGTTTATGGTTAGGGTTAGGGTTAGGGTTAGGGGACGGGGACGGTTTAGGGGACAGGTTAGGGTACGACAACGTTTTAGGGTGAGCGTACGTGTTAGGGTAATTTTCAGTGTTAGTGTACGGGTTAGGATTAGGGGACGGGTTAGGGTAAGGCTTCGGGTAAGGGTTAGGGTTAGGGTTAGGGTTAGGGATAGGGGACGGGGATGGTTTAGGGTACAGGTTAGGGTACGAGAACGGTTAAGGATGAGCATACGTGTTAGGGTATGGGTTAGGGTTAGCGTACGGGTTAGGATTAGGGGATGGGTTAGTGTAAGGCTTCGGGTAAGGGTTAGGGTTAGGGTTAGGGTTAGGGTTAGGGTTAGGTGACGGGGACGGTTTAGGGGACAGTTTAGGGTACGACAACGGTTTAGGGTGTGCGTATGTGTTAGGGTACGGTTTAGTGTTAGCGTACGGGTTAGGATTAGGGGACGGGTTAGGGTAAGGCTTCGGGAAAGGGTTGGGGTTTGGGTTAGGGGACGGGGATGGTTTAGGGGACAGGTTAGGGTACGACAACGGTTTAGGGTGAGCGTACGTGTTAGGGCATGGGTTAGTGTTATCGTATGGGTTAGGATTAGGGGACGGTTTAGGGTAAGGCTTCGGGTAGGGTTTAGGGTTAGGGTTAGGGTTAGGGTTAGGGGACGTGGACGATTTAGGGGACAGGTTCGTGTACGACAACGGTTTAGGGTGAGCGTACGTGTTAGGGTACGGGTTAGTGTTAGCGTACAGTTTAGGATTACGGGACGGGTTAGGGTAAAGCTTCAGGTAAGGGTTAGGGTTATAGTCAGGTTTAGGGTTAGGGTTAGGGGACGGGGACGGTTTAGGGGACAGTTTAGGGTACGACAACGCTTTAGGGTGAGCGTACGTGTTAGGGTACGGGTTAGTGTTATTGTACGGGTTAGGATTAGGGGACGGGTAGGGTAAGGCTTCGGGTAAGTGTTAAGGTTAGGGTTAGGGTTAGGGGACGGGGACGGGGACGGTTTAGGGGACAGGTTAGGGTCCGACAACGGTTTAGGGTGAGCGTACCTGTTAGGGTATGGGTTATTGTTAGCGTACGGGTTAGGATTAGGGGACGGGTTAGAGTAAGGCTTCGGGTAAGGGTTAGGGTTAGGGTTAGGGTTAGGGGACGGGGACGGGGATGGTTTAGGGGACAGGTTAGGGTACGACAACAGTTTAGGGTGAGTGTGCGTGGTAGAGTACGGTTTAGTGTTAGCGTACGGGTTAGGATTAGGGGACGGGTTAGGGTAAGGCTTCGGGTAAGGGTTAGGGTTAGGGTTAGGGTTAGGGTACGGGGACGGTTTAGGGGACAGTTTAGGGTACGACAACAGTTTAGCGTGAGCGTACGTGTTAGGGTACGTGTTAGTGTTAGCGTACGGGTTAGGATTAGCGGACGGGTTAGGGTAAGGCTTCGGGTAAGTGTTAGGGTTAGGGTTAGGGTTAGGGTTAGGGGATGGGGACGGTTTAGGGGACAGGTTAGGGTACGCAACTGTTTAGGGTGAGCGTACGTGTTAGGGTACGGGTTATTGTTAGCGTACGGGTTAGGATTGGGGACGGGTTAGGGTAAGGCTTAGGGTAAGGGTTAGGGTTAGGGTTAGGGTTAGGGGACGGGGACGGGGACGGTTTAGGGGACAGGTTAGGGTAGGACAACCGTTTAGGGTGAGCGTACGTGTTAGGGTACTGGTTAGTGTTACCGTACGGGTTAGGATTACGGGACGGGTTAGTGTAAGGCTTCAGGTAGGGGTTAGGGTTAGGGTTAGGTTTAGGGTTAGGGTTAGGGGACGGGGATGGTTTAGGGGACATGTTAGGGTACGACAACGGTTTAGGGTGAGCGTACGTGTTAGGGTACGGGTTAGAGTTAGCGTACGGTTTAGGATTAGGTGACGGGTTAGGGTAAGGTTCGGGTAAGGGTTAGGGTAAGGGTTAGGGTTAGGTTTAGGGGACGGGGACGGTTTAGGGTGAGCCTACGTGTTAGAGTACGGTTTAGTGTTATCGTACGGGTTAGGATTAGGGGAGGGGTTAGGGTAAGGCTTCGGGTAAGGTTTAGGGTTAGGGATAGGGTTAGGCCACGTGGACGGTTTAGGGGACAGGTTAGGGTACGACAACAGTTTAGGGTGAGCGTACGTGTTAGGGTACGGGTTAGTGTTATCGTATGGGTTAGGATTAGGGGACGGGTTAGGGTAAGGCTTCGGGTAAGAGTTAGGGTTAGGTTTAGGGTTAGTGTTAGGGTTAGGGGATGGGGAAGGTTTAAGGGAGAGGTTAGGGTACGACAACGGTTTAGGGTGAGCGTAAGTGTTAGGGTACGGTTTAATGTTAGCGTACGGTTTAGGATTAGGGGACGGGTTAGTGTAAGGCTTCGGGTAAGGGTTAGGGATAGGGTTAGTGTTAGGGTTAGGGGACGGGGACGGTTTAGGGGACAGGTTAGGGTATGACAAAGGTTTAAGGTGAGCGTACGTGTTAGGGTACGGGTTAGTATTAGTGTACGGGTTAGGATTAGGGGACGGTTTGGGTAAGGCTTTGCGTAAGGGTACGGGTTAGTGTTAGTGTTAGGGTTAGGGTTAGGGTTAGGGGACGGTGACCGTTTAGGGGACAGGTTAGGGTACGACATCGGTTTAGGGTGAGCGTACGTGTTAGGGTACGGGTTAGTGTTAGCGTACGGGTTAGGATTAGGGGCCGGGTTAGGGTAAGGCTTCGGGTAAGGGATAGTGTTAGGGTTAGGGTTAGGGGACGGGGACGGTTTAGGGGACAGGTTAGGGTACGACAACGGTTTAGGGTGAGCGTGCGTGTTAGGGTAAGGGTTAGTGTTAGCGTACGGGTTAGGATTAGAACACGGGTTATGGTAAGGCTTCGGGTAAGGGTTAGGGTTAGGATTAGGGTTAGGGTTAGGAGACGGGGACGGTTTAGGGGACAGGTTAGTGTACGACAAAGTTTTAGGGTGTGCGTATGTGTTAGGGTACTCTTTCGTGTTAGCGTACGGGTTAGGATTAGGGGACAGGTTAGGGTAAAGCTTCGGGTAAGGGTTAGGGTTAGGGTTAGGGTTAGGGTTAGGGTTAGGGGACGGGGACGGTTTAGGGGACAGATTAGGGTACGACAACGGTTTTGGGTGAGCGTACGTGTTAGGGTATGGATTAGTGTTAGCGTTCGGGTAAGGATTAGGGGACGGGTTAGGATAAGGCTTCGGGTAAGGTTTAGGGTTAGGGTTAGGGTTAGGGTTAGGGTTAGGTGACAGGGACAGTTTAGGGAACAGGTTAGGATACGACAACGGTTTAGGGTGAGCATACATGTTAGGGTACGGGTTACTTTTAGCGTACGCGTTAGGATTAGGGGACGGATTAGGGTAAGGCTTCGGGTAAGGGTTAGGGTTAGGGTTTGGGTTAGTGTTAGGGTTAGGGGACGGGGACGGTTGAGGGGACAGGTTAGGGTATGACAAAGGTTTACGGTGAGCGTAGGTGTTAGGGAACGGGTTCGTGTTAGCGTATGGGTTAGGATTAGGGGACGGGTTAGGGTAAGGCTTCGGGTAAGGGTTCGGGTTAGGGTTAGGGTTAGGGTTAGGGTTAGGGGACGGTGACGGTTTAGGGGACAGGTTACGGTAGGACAACGATTTAGGGTGAGCGTACGTGTTAGGGTACGGGTTAGTGTTAGCGTACGGGTTAGGATTAGGGGACGGGTTAGGGTAAGGCTTCGGGTAAGGGTTAGGGTTAGGGTTTGGGTTAGGGTTAGGGTTAGGGGTCGGGGACGGTTTAGGGGACAGGTTAGGGTACGACAACGGTTTAGGGTGAGCGTACGTGTTAAGGTACGGGTTAGTGTTAGCGTACGGGTTAGGATTAGGGGACGGGTTAGGGTAAGGCTTCGGGTAAGGATTAGGATTATGGTTAGGGTTAGGGTTAGGGTTAGGGAATGGGGACGGTTTAGGGGACAGGTTAGGGTACGACAACGGTTTAGGGTGAGCGTACGTGTTAGGGTACGGGTTAGAGTTAGCATACGGGTTAGGATTAGGGGACGGGTTAGGTTAAGGCTTCGGGAAAGGTTTAGGGTTAGGGTTAGGGTTAGGGTTAGGGGACGGGGACGGTTTAGGGGACAGGTTAGTGTACGACAAATGTTTAGGGTGAGCGTACGTGTTAGGGTACTGGTTAGTGTTAGCGTACGGGTTAAGATTAGGGGACGGGTTAGGGTAAGGTTTGTGGTAAGGGTTCGGGTTAGGGTTAGGGTTAGGGTTATGGGACGGTGACGGTTTAGGGGACAGGTTAGGGTACGACAATGGTTTAGGGTGAGCGTACTTGTTAGGGTACTGGTTAGTGTTAGCGTATGGGTTAGGATTAGGGGACGGGTTAGGGTAAGGCTTCAGGTAAGGGTTAGGGTTAGGGTTAGGGTTAGGGTTAGGGGACGGGGACTGTTTAGGGGACAGGTTCGGGTACGACAACGGTTTAGAGTGAGCGTACGTGTTAGGGTACGGGTTAGTGTTAGCGTACGGGTTAGGTTTAGGGGACGGTTTAGGGTAAGGCTTCGGGTAAGGGTTAGGGTTAGGGTTAGGATTAGGGTTAGGGTTAGGGGACGGGGATGGTTTAGGGGACAGGTTAGGGTACGACAATGGTTTAGGGGAGCGTACGTGTTAGGGTACGGGTTAGTGTTAGCGTACGGGTTAGGATTAAGGGACGGGTTAGGGTAAGGCTTCAGGTAAGGGTTAGGGTTAGGGTTAGGGTTAGCGTTAGGGGACGGGGACGGCGACGGTTTAGGCGACAGGTTAGGGTACGACAACTGTTTAGGGTGAGTGTACGTGTTAGGGTACGGGTTAGTGTTAGCGTACGGTTAGGATTACGGGACGGGTTAGGTTAAGGCTTCGGGTAAGGGTTAGGTTTAGGGTTAGGGTTAGTGTTAGGGTTAGCGGACGGGGACGGTTTAGGGGACACGTTAGGATACGACAAAGGTTTAGGCTGAGCGTACGTGTTAGGGTACGGGTTAGTGTTAGCGTACGGGTTAGGATTAGGGGACGGGTTAGGGTAAGGCTTCGGGTAAGGGTTCGGGTTAGGGTTAGGGTTAGGGTTAGTGGACGGTGACGGTTTAGGGGACAGTTTAGGGTACGACAACGGTTTAGGGTGAGCGTACGTGTTAGGGTACGGGTTAGTGTTAGCGTACGGGTTACGATTAGGGGACGGGTGAGCGTAAGGCTTCGGGTAAGGGTTAGGTTTAGGGTTAGAGTTAGGGTTAGGGGACGGGGACGGTTTAGGGGACAGGTTCGGGTACGACAACGGTTTAGGGTGAGCGTACGTGTCAGGGTACGGGTTAGAGTTATCGTATGGGTTAGGATTAGGGGACGGGTTAGGGTAAGGCTTCGGGTAAGGGTTAGGTTTAGGGTTAGGTTTAGGGTTAGGGTTAGGGGACGGGGACGGTTTAGGGGACAGGTTAGCGTACGACAACGGTTTAGGGTGAGCGTACGTGTTACGGTACGGGTTAGTTTTAGCGTACGGTTTAGGATTAGGGGACGGGTGAGTGTAAGGCTTCGGGTAAGGGTTAGGGTTATGGTTAGGGTTAAGGTTAGGGTTAGGGAATGGGGACGGTTTAGGGGACAGGTTAGTGTACGACAATGGTTTAGGGTGAGCGTACGTGTTAGGGTACGGGTTAGAGTTAGCATACGGGTTAGGATTAGGGGACGGGTTAGGGTAAGGCTTCGGGTAAGGTTTATGGTTAGGGTTAGGGTTAGGGTTAGAGGACGGGGACGGTTTAGGGGACATGTTAGGGTACGATAACGGTTTAGGGTGAGCGTATGTGTAAGGGTATGGGTTAGTGTTAGCGTACCGGTTAGGATTAGGGGATGGGTTAGGGTAAGGCTTCGGGTAAGGGTTAGGTTTAGGGTTAGGGTTAGGGTTAGGGTTAGGGGACAGGGACGGTTTAGGGAACAGGTTAGCGTACGACAACGGTTTAGAGTGAGCGTACGTGTTAGGGTACGGGTTACTGTTATTGTACGGGTTAGGATTAGGGGACGGGTTAGGGTAAGGCTTCGGGTAAGGGTTAGGGTTAGGTTAAGGTTTAGGTTTAGGGTTAGGGTATGGGGACGGTTTAAGGGAGAGATTAGGTTATGACAACGGATTAGGGTGAGCGTAAGTGTTAGCGTACGGGTTCGTGTTAGCGTACGATTTAGGATTCGGGGACGGGTTAGGGTAAGGCTTTGGGTAAGGGTTAGGGTTAGGGTTAGTGTTAGGGTTAGGGGACGGGGACAGTTTAGGGGACAGGTTAGGGTACGACAAATGTTTAGGGTGAGCGTACGTGTTAGGGTACGGGTTAGTGTTAGCGTACGGGTTAGGTTTAGGGGACGGTTTAGGGTAAGGCTTCGGATAACGGTTAGGGTTAGGATTAGGGTTAGGGTTAGGGGATGGGGATGGTTTAGGTGACAGGTTAGGGTACGACAACGGTTTAGAGTGAGCGTACGTTTTAGGGTACGTGTTAGTGTTAGCGTACGGGTTAGGATTAAGGGACGGGTTAAGTTAAGGCTTCAGGTAAGGGTTAGGGTTAGGGTTAGGGTTAGGGTTAGGGGACGGCGACGGTTTAGGGGACAGGTTAGGGTACGACAACTGTTTAAGGTGAGTGTACGTGTTAGGTTACGGGTTAGTGTTAGCGTGCGGGTTAGGATTACGGGACGGGTTAGAGTAAGGCTTCGGGTAAGGGTTAGGGTTAGGGTTAGGGTTAGTGTTAGGGGACGGGGACGGTTTAGGGGACAGGTTAGACTACGACAACTGTTTAGGGTGAGCGTACGTGTTAGGGTACGGGTTATTGTTAGTGTACGGTTTAGGATTAGGGGACGGGTTAGGGTAAGGCTTCGGGTAAGGGTTAGCGTTAGGTTTAGGTTTAGGGTTAGGGTTAGGGGATGGGGACTGTTTAGGGGAGAGGTTAGGGTACGAAAACGGTTTAGGGTGAGCGTACGTGTTAGGCTATGGGTTAGTGTTAGCGTACGGGTTAGGATTAGGGGACGGGTTAGGGTAAGGCTTTGGGTAAGGTTTAGGGTTAGGTTTAGGGTTAGGGTTAGGGGAAGTGGACGGTTTAGGGGACATGTTAGGGTACAACAACGCTTTAGGGTGAGTGTAGGTGTTAGGGTACGGGTTAGTGTTAGCGTACGTGTTAGGATTACGGGACGAGTTAGCGTAAGTCTTCAGGTAAGGATTAGGGTTAGTGTTAGGGTTAGGGTTAGGGTTAGGGGACGGAGACGGTTTAGGGGACAGTTTAGGGTACGACAACGGTTTAGGGTGAGCGTACGTGTTAGGCTACGGCTTAGTGTTAGCGTAAGGGTTAGGATTAGGTGCCGGGTTAGGGTAAGGCTTCGGGTAAGGGATAGGGTTAGGGTTAGTGTTAGGGTTAGGGGACGGGTACGGTTTAGGGGACAGGTTATGGTATGACAACGTTTTAGGGTGAGCGTACGTGTTAGGGTACGTGTTAGTGTTAGCGTACCAGTTAGGATTAGGGGACGGGTTAGGGTAAGGCTTCGGGTAAGGGTTAGGGTTAGTGTTAGGGTTAGGGATAGGGGATGGGGATGGTTTAGGGTACAGGTTAGGGTACGACAATGGTTTCGGGTGAGCGTACGTATTAGGGTACGGGTTAGGGTTAGGATACGTGTTAGGATTAGGGGATGGGTTAGTGTAAGTCTTCGGGTAAGGGTTAGGGTTAGGGTTAGGGTTAATGTTAGGGTTAGCTGATGGGGACGGTTTAGGGGACAGGTTCTGGTACGACAACGGTTTAGGGTGAGCGTACGTGTTAGGGTACGGGTTAGTGTTAGGTTACGGGTTAGGTTTAGGGGACGGTTTAGGATAAGGCTTCGGGTAAGGGTTAGGGATAGGGTTAGGATTAGGGTTAGGGTTAGGGGACGGGGATGGTTTAGGGGACAGGTTAGGGTACGACAAAGGTTTAGGGTGAGCGTATGTGTTAGGGTACAGGTTAGTGTTAGCGTACGGGTTAGGATTAATGGACGGGTTAGGGTAAGGCTTCAGGTAAGGGTTATGGTTAGGGTTAGGGTTAGGGTTAGGGAACGGCGACGGTTTAGGGGACAGGTTAGGGTACGACAACTGTTTAGGGTGAGTGTACGTGTTAGGGTACGGGTTAGTGTTAGCGTACGGGTTAGGATTACGGGACGAGTTAGTGTAAGGCTTCGGGTAAGGGTTAGGTTTAGGGTTAGGGTTAGTGTTAGGGTTAGGGGATGGGGACGGTTTAGGGGACAGGTTAGGGTACGACAAAAGTTTAGGCTGAGCGTACGTGTTAGGGTACGGGTTAGTGTTAGCGTACGGGTTAGGATTAGGGGACGGGTTAGGGTAAGGCTTCGGGTAAGGGTTCGGGTTAGGGTTAGGGTTAGGATTAGGGTTAGGGGACGGTGACGGTTTAGGGGACAGGTTAGGGTACGACAACGGTGTAGGGTGAGCGTACGTGTTAGGGCACGGGTTAGAGTTAGCGTACGGGTTAGTATTAGGGGACGGGTTAGGGTAATCTTCGGGTAAGGGTTAGGGTTAGGGTTAGGGTTAGGGGACGGGGACGGTTTAGGGTACAGGTTAGGGTACGACAACGGTTTAGGGTGAGCGTACGTGTGAGGGTACAGATTAGTGTTAGCGTACGCGTTAGGATTAGTGGACGGGTGAGTGTAAGGCTTTGGGTAAGGTTTAGGGTTTTGGTTAGGTTTAGGGTTAGGGTTAGGGAATGGGGACGGTTTAGGGGACAGGTTAGGGTACGACAACGGTTTAGGGTGAGCGTTCATGTTAGGGTACGTGTTAGTGTTAGCGTACGAGTTAGGATTAGGGGACGGGTTAGTGTAAGGCTTCGGGTAAGTGTTCTGTTAGTGTTAGGGTTAGGGTTAGGGTTAGGGGACGGTGACGGTTTAGGGGACAGGTTAGGGTACGACAACGGTTTAGGGTGAGCGTACGTGTTAGGGTACTGGTTAGTGTTAGCGTACGGGTTAGGAATAGGGGACGGGTTAGTGTAAGGCTTCGGGTAAGGGTTAGGGTTAGGGTTAGGGTTAGGGTTAGGGGACGGGAACGGTTTAGGGGACAGGTTCGGGTATGACAACGGTTTAGGGTGAGCGTACATGTTAGGGTACGGGTTAGTGTTAGCGTACGGGTTAGGTTTAGGGGACGGTTTAGTGTAAGGCTTCGGATAAGGGTTAGGGTTAGGGTTAGGATTAGGGTTAGTGTTAGGGGACGGGGATGTTTTAGGGGACAGGTTAGGGTACGAAAACGGTTTAGGGTGAGCGTACGTGTTAGGGTATGGGTTAGTGTTAGCGTACGGGTTAGGATTAAGGGACGGGTTAGGTTAAGGCTTCAGGTAAGGGTTAGGGTTAGGGTTAGGGTTAGGGTTAGTGTTAGGGGACGGCAACGGTTTAGGGGACAGTTTAGGGTACGACAACGGTTTAGGGTGAGCGTACGTGTTAGGGTATGTGTTATTATTAGCGTACGGGTGAGGATTAGGGGACGGGTTAGGGTAAGGCTTCGGGTAAGGGTTAGCTTTAGGGTTAGGTTTAGTTTTAGGGTTAGGGGACGGGGACGGTTTAGGGGACATGTTAGGGTAAGACAACGGTTTAGGGTGAGCATACGTGTTAGTGTACGGGTTACTGTTAGCGTACGGGTTAGGATTACGGGACGAGTTAGCGTAAGGCCTCAGGTAAGGATTAGGGTTAGGGTTAGGGTTAGTGTTAGGGAACGGGGACGGTTTAGGGGATAGGTTAGGGTACGACAACGGTTTAGGGTGAGCGTACGTGTTAGGCTACGGGTTAGTGTTAGCGAACGGGTTAGGATTAGGGCACGGGTTAGGGTAAGGCTTCGGGTAAGGGTTAGGTTTAGGGTTAGCGTTAGGGGACGGGGACGATTTAGGGGACATGTTAGTGTACGACAACGGTTTAGGGTGAGCGTACGTGTTAGGGTACGGCTTAGTGTTAGCGTACGGGTTAGGATTAGAGGACGGGTTAGGGTAAGGCTTCGGATAAGGGTCAGGGTTAGTGTTAGGGTTACGGTTAGAGTTAGGAGACGGGGACGGTTTAGGGGACAGGTTAGTGTACGACAACGGTTTAGGGTGTGCGTATGTGTTAGGGTACGGTTTAGTGTTAGCTTACGGGTTAGGATTAGGGGACGGGTTAGGGTAAGGCTTCGGGTAAGGGTTAGGGTTAGGTTTAGGGATAGGTTTAGGGGACGGGGACGGGGACGGTTTAGGGGACAGGTTAGTGTACGACAACGGTTTAGGGTGAGCGTACGTGTTACGCTACGGGTTAGTGTTAGCGTACGGGTTAGGCTTATGGGACGTGTTAGGGTAAGGCTTCGGGTAAGGGTTAGGGTTAGGGTTAGGGTTAGGGTTAGGGGACGGGGACGGTTTAGGGGTCAGGTTAGGGTACGACAACTGTTTAGGGTGAGTGTACGTGTTAGGGTACGGGTTAGTGTTAGCGTACGGGTTAGGATTACGGGACGGGTTAGTGTAAAGCTTCAGGTAAGGGTTAGGTTTAGGGTTAGTGTTAGGGTTAGGGGACGGGGATGGTTTAGGGGACAGGTTAGTGTACGACAAAGGTTTAGGCTGAGCCTACGTGTTAGGGTACGGGTTAGTGTTAGCGTACGGTTTAGGATTAGGGGACGGGTGAGTGTAAGGCTTCGGGTAAGGGTTAGGGTTATGGTTAGGGTTAAGGTTAGGGTTAGGGAATGGGGACGGTATAGGGGACAGGTTAGGGTACGACAACAGTTTAGGGTGAGCGTACGTGTTAGGGTACGGGTTAGAGTTAGCATACGGGTTAGGATTAGGGGACGGGTTAGGGTAAGGCTTCGGGTAAGGGTTAGGTTTAGGGTTAGGTTTAGGGTTAGGGTTATGGGACAGGGACGGTTTAGGGAACAGGTTAGGGTACGACAACGGTTTAGAGTGAGCGTACGTGTTAGGGTACGGGCTACTGTTAGCGTACGGGTTAGGATTAGGGGACGGGTTAGGGTAAGGCTTCGGGTAAGGGTTAGGGTTAGGTTTAGGGTTAGGGTTAGGGGATGGGGACGGTTTAAGGGAGAGGTTAGGGTACCACAGCGGTTTAGGGTGAGCGTAAGTGTCAGGGTACTGGTTCGTTTTAGCGTACGATTTAGGATTAAGGGACGGGTTAGGGTAAGGCTTTGGGGTAAGGGTTTGGGGTTAGGGTTAGTGTTAGGGTTAGGGGACGGAAACGCTTTAGGGGACAGGTTAGGGTACGACAAAAGTTTAGGGTGAGCGTACGTGTTAGGGTACGGGTTAGTGTTAGCGTACGGGTTAGGATTAGGGGCCGGGTTAGGGTAAGGCTTCGGGTAACGGTTCGGGTTTAGGGTTAGGGTTAGGGTTAGGTTTAGGGGACGGTGACGGTTTAGGCGACAGGTTAGGGTACGACAACGGTTTAGGGTGAGCGTACGTGTTAGGGTACTCGTTAGTGTTATCGTACGGGTTAGGAATAGGGGACGGGTTAGGGTAAGGCTTCGGGTAAGGGTTAGGGTTAGGGTTAGGGTTAGGGTTAGGGGACGGGGACGGTTTAGGGGACAGGTTCGGGGTACGACAACGGTTTAGGGTGAGCGTACGTGTTAGGGTATGGGTTAGTGTTATCGTACGGGTTAAGGTTTAGGGGGACGGTTTAGGGTAAGGCTTCGGATAAGGGGTTAGGGTTATGGTTAGGATTAGGGTTTAGGGTTAGGGGACGGGGATGGTTTAGGGGACAGGTTAGGGTACGACAACGGTTTAGGGTGAGCGTACGTGTTAGGGTACGGGTTAGTGTTAGCGTACGGGTTAGGATTAAGTGACGGGTTAGGTACAGGCTTCAGGTAAGCGTTAGGGTTAGGGTTAGGGTTAGGGTTAGGGTTAGGGGACGAGGACGGTTTAGGGGACAGGTTACGGTACAACAACTGTTTAGGGTGAGTGTACGTGTTAGGGTACGGGTTATTGTTCGCGTACGGGTTAGGATTAGGGGACGGGTTAGGGTAAGGCTTCGGGTAAGGGTTAGCGTTAGGGTTAGGTTTAGGGTTAGGGTTAGGGGACGGGGACGGTTTAGGGCACATGTTAGGGTACGACAACGCTTTAGGGTGAGCGTACGTGTTAGGGTACGGGTTAGTGTTAGCGTACAGGTTAGGATTACGGGACGAGTTAGCGTAAGTCTTCAGGTAAGGATTAGGGTTAGGGTTAGGGTTAGGGTTAGGGGACGGGGACGGTTTAGGGGACAGGTTAGGGTACGACAACGGTTTAGGGTGAGCGTACGTGTTAGGCTACGGGTTAGTGTTAGCGTACGGGTTAGGATTAGGGGACAGGTTAGGGTAAGGCTTCGGGTAAGGGTTAGGGTTAGATTTAGGGTTAGGGTTAGGGGATGGGGACGGTTTAAGGGAGAGGTTAGGGTACCACAGCGGTTTAGGGTGAGCGTAAGTGTCAGGGTACTGGTTCGTTTTAGCGTACGATTTAGGATTAAGGGACGGGTTAGGGTAAGGCTTTGGGTAAGGGTTTGGGTTAGGGTTAGTGTTAGGGTTAGGGGACGGAAACGCTTTAGGGGACAGGTTAGGGTACGACAAAAGTTTAGGGTGAGCGTACGTGTTAGGGTACGGGTTAGTGTTAGCGTACGGGTTAGGATTAGGGGCCGGTTAGGGTAAGGCTTCGGGTAACGGTTCGGGTTAGGGTTAGGGTTAGGGTTAGGTTTAGGGGACGGTGACGATTTAGGCGACAGGTTAGGGTACGACAACGGTTTAGGGTGAGCGTACGTGTTAGGGTACTCGTTAGTGTTATCGTACGGGTTAGGAATAGGGGACGGGTTAGGGTAAGGCTTCGGGTAAGTGTTAGGGTTAGGGTTAGGGTTAGGGTTAGGGGACGGGGACGGTTTAGGGGACAGGTTCGGGTACGACAACGGTTTAGGGTGAGCGTACGTGTTAGGGTATGGGTTAGTGTTATCGTACGGGTTAGGTTTAGGGGACGGTTTAGGGTAAGGCTTCGGATAAGGGTTAGGGTTATGGTTAGGATTAGGGTTAGGGTTAGGGGACGGGGATGGTTTAGGGGACAGGTTAGGGTACGACAACGGTTTAGGGTGAGCGTACGTGTTAGGGTACGGGTTAGTGTTAGCGTACGGGTTAGGATTAAGTGACGGGTTAGGTACAGGCTTCAGGTAAGCGTTAGGGTTAGGGTTAGGGTTAGGGTTAGGGTTAGGGGACGAGGACGGTTTAGGGGACAGGTTACGGTACAACAACTGTTTAGGGTGAGTGTACGTGTTAGGGTACGGGTTATTGTTCGCGTACGGGTTAGGATTAGGGGACGGGTTAGGGTAAGGCTTCGGGTAAGGGTTAGCGTTAGGGTTAGGTTTAGGGTTAGGGTTAGGGGACGGGGACGGTTTAGGGCACATGTTAGGGTACGACAACGCTTTAGGGTGAGCGTACGTGTTAGGGTACGGGTTAGTGTTAGCGTACAGGTTAGGATTACGGGACGAGTTAGCGTAAGTCTTCAGGTAAGGATTAGGGTTAGGGTTAGGGTTAGGGTTAGGGGACGGGGACGGTTTAGGGGACAGGTTAGGGTACGACAACGGTTTAGGGTGAGCGTACGTGTTAGGCTACGGGTTAGTGTTAGCGTACGGGTTAGGATTAGGGGACAGGTTAGGGTAAGGCTTCGGGTAAGGGTTAGGGTTAGGGTTAGGGTTAGGGTTAGGGGACGGGGACGGTTTAGGGGACAGGTTAGGGTACGACAACGGTTTAGGGTGAGTGTACGTGTTAGGGTACTGGTTATGGTTAGCGTACGGGTTAGGATTAGGGGACGGGTTAGAGTAAGGCTTCGGGTAAGGGTTAGGGTTAGGGTTAGGGGACAGGGACGGTTTAGGGAACAGGTTAGGGTACGACAACCGTTTAGAGTGAGCGTACGTGTTAGGGTACGGGTTACTGTTAGCGTACGGGTTAGGATTAGGTGACGGGTTAGTGTAAGGCTTCGGGTAAGGGTTAGGGTTAGGGTTAGGGTTAGGGTCAGGGTTAGGGAACGGGGACGGTTTAGGGGACAGGTTAGTGTACGACAACGGTTTAGGGTGAGCGTACGTGTTAGGGTATGGGTTACTGTTAGCGTACGGGTTAGGCTTATGGGACGGGTTAGTGTAAGGCTTCGGGTAAGGGTTAGTGTTAGGGTTAGGGTTAGGGTTAGGGTTAAGGGATGGGGACGGTTTAGGGGACAGGTTACGGTACGACAACGTTTTAGGGTGAGCGTACGTGTTAGGGTACGTGTTAGTGTTAGCCTACCGGTTAGGATTAGGGGACGGGTTAGGGTAAGGCTTCGGGTAAGGGTTTGGGTTAAGGTTTGGGTTAGGGATAGGGGACGGGGATGGTTTAGGGTACAGGTTAGGGTACGACAACGGTTTAGTGTGAGCGTACGTGTTAGGGTACGGGTTAGGGTTAGCGTACGGGTTAGGATTAGGGGATGGGTTAGTGTAAGGCTTCGGGTAAGGGTTAGGGTTAGGGTTAGGGTTAGTGTTAGGTGATGGGGACGGTTTAGGGGACAGGTTAGGGTACGATAATGGTTTAGGGTGAGCATACGTGTTAGGGTACTGGTTAGTGTTAGCGTACGGTTTAGGAATAGGGGACGGGTTAGTGTAAGGCTTCGGGTAAGGGTTAGGGTTAGGGTTAGGGTTAGGGTTAGGGGACGGGGACGGTTTAGGGGACAGGTTAGGGTACGACAACGGTTTAGGGTGAGCGTACGTATTAGGGTACTGGTTATGGTTAGCGTACGATTTAGGATTAGGGGACGGGTTAGGGTAAGGCTTTGGGTAAGGGTTAGGGTTAGGGTTAGTGTTAGGGTTAGGGGACGGGGACAGTTTAGGGGACAGGTTAGGGTACGACAAATGTTTAGGGTGAGCGTACGTGTTAGGGTACGGGTTAGTGTTAGCGTACGGGTTAGGATTAGGGGCCGGTTAGGGTAAGGCTTCGGGTAAGGGTTCGAGTTAGGGTTAGGGTTAGGGTTAGGTTTAGGGGACGGTGACGGTTTAGGCGACAGGTTAGTGTACGACAACGGTTTAGGGTGAGCGTACGTGTTAGGGTACTCGTTAGTGTTATCGTACGGGTTAGGAATAGGGGATGGGTTAGGGTAAGGCTTCGGGTAAGGGTTAGGGTTAGGGTTAGGGGACGGGGACGGGGATGGTTTAGGGGACAGGTTAGTGTACGACAACGGTTTAGGGTGAGCGTACGTGTTAGGCTACGGGTTAGTGTTAGCGTACGGGTTAGGATTAGGGGACGGTTTAGGGTAAGGCTTCGGGTAAGGGTTAGGGTTAGGCTTAGGGTTAGGGTTAGGGGACGGGGACGGTTTAGGGGACAGGTTGGGGTACGACAACTGTTTAGGGTGAGTGTACGTGTTAGGGTATGGGTTAGTGTTAGCGTACGGGTTAGGATTACGGGACGGGTTAGGGTAAGGCTTCAGGTAAGGGTTAGGGTTAGGGTTAGGGTTTGGGTTAGGGTTAGGGTTAGGGGACGGTGACGGTTTAGGGGACAGGTTAGGGTAGGACAAAGGTTTAGGCTGAGCGTACGTGTTAGGGTACGGGTTAGTGTTAGCGTACGGGTTAGAATTAGGGGACGGGTTAGGGTAAGGCTTCGGGTAAGGGTTCGGGTTAGGGTTAGGGTTAGGGTTAGGGTTAGGGTTAGGGGACGGTGACGGTTTAGGGGACAGGTTAGGGTACGACAACGTTTTAGGGTGAGCATACGTGTTAGGGTACGGGTTAGTGTTAGCGTACGTGGTAGGATTAGGGGACGGGTTAGGGTAAGGCTTCGGGTAAGGGTTAGGGTTAGGGTTAGGGTTAGGGGACGGGGACGGTTTAGGGGACAGGTTAGGGTACGACAACGGTTTAGGGTGAGCGTACATGTTAGGGTACGTGTTAGTGTTAGCGTACGGGTTAGGATTAGGGGACGGGTGAGTGTAAGGCTTCGGGTAAGGGTTAGGGTTATGGTTAGGTTTAGGGTTAGGGTTAGGGAATGGGGACGGTTTAGGGGACAGGTTAGTGTACGACAACGGTTTAGGGTGAGCGTACGTGTTAGGGTACGGGTTATTGTTAGCGTACGGGTTAGGATTAGGGGACGGGTTAGGGTAAGGCTTCGGGTAAGTGTTAGGGTTAGGTTTAAGGTTAGGGTTAGTGTTAGGGGATGGCGACGGTTTAAGGGAGAGGTTAGTGTACGACAACGGTTTAGGGTGAGCGTAAGTGTTAGGGTACGGGTTCGTGTTAGCGTACGATTTAGGATTAGGGGACGAGTTAGGGTAAGGCTTTGGGTAAGGGTTAGGGTTAGGGTTAGTGTTAGGGTTAGGGGACGGGGAGGGTTTAGGGGACAGGTTAGGGTACGACAAATGTTTAGGGTGAGCGTACGTGTTAGGGTACGGGTTAGTGTTAGCGTACGGTTTAGGATTAGGGCACGGGTAAGGGTAAGGCTTCGGGTAAGGGTTCGGGTTAGTGTTAGGGTTAGGGTTAGGGTTAGGAGACGGTGACGGTTTAGGGGTCAGGTTGGGTATGACAATGGTTTAGGGTGAGCGTACGTGTTAGGGTACTGGTAAGTGTTAGCATACGGGTTAGGAATAGGGGACGGGTTAGTGTAAGGCTTCGGGTAAGTGTTAGGGTTATGGTTAGGGTTACGGTTAGGGGACGGCGACGGTTTAGGGGACAGGTTAGGGTACGACAACTGTTTAGGGTGAGTGTACGTGTTAGGGTACGGGTTAGTGTTAGCGTGCGGGTTAGGATTACGGGACGGGTTAGAGTAAGGCTTCGGGTAAGGGTTAGGGTTAGGGTTAGGGTTAGTGTTAGGGGACGGGGACGGTTTAGGGGACAGGTTAGAGTACGACAACTGTTTAGGGTGAGCGTACGTGTTAGGGTACGGGTTATTGTTAGCGTACGGTTTAGGATTAGGGGACGGGTTAGGGTAAGGCTTCGGGTAAGGGTTAGCGTTACGGTTAGGTTTAGGGTTAGGGTTAGGGGATGGGGACTGTTTAGAGGAGAGGTTAGGGTACGAAAATGGTTTAGGGTGAGCGTACGTGTTACGCTATGGGTTAGTGTTAGCGTACGGGTTAGGATTAGGGGACGGGTTAGGGTAAGGCTTCGGGTAAGGGATAGGGTTAGGGTTAGGGTTAGGGGACGGGGACGGTTTAGGGGACAGGTTAGGGTACGACAACGGTTTAGGGTGAGTGTACGTGTTAGGGTACTGGTTATGGTTAGCGTACGGGTTAGGATTAGGGGACGGGTTAGAGTAAGGCTTCGGGTAATGGTTAGGGTTATGGTTAGGGTTAGGGTTAGGGTTAGGGGACGGGGACGGTTTAGGGGACAGGTTATGGTACGACAATGTTTTAAGGTGAGCGTACGTGTTAGGGTCCGTGTTAGTGTTAGCGTACCATTTAGGATTAGGGGACGGGTTAGTGTAAGGCTTCGGGTAAGGGTTAGGGTTAGTGTTAGGGTTAGGGATAAGGGATGGTGATGGTTTAGGGTACAGGTTAGGGTACGACAATGGTTTAGGGTGAGCGTACGTGTTAGAGTACGGGTTAGGGTTAGGATACGTGTTAGGATTAGGGGATGGGTTAGTGTAAGGCTTCGGGTAAGGGTTAGGGTTAATGTAAGGGTTAGCTGATGGGGACGGTTTAGGGGACAGGTTCTGGTACGACAACGGTTTAGGGTGAGCGTACGTGTTAGGGTACGGGTTAGTGTTAGGTTACGGGTTAGGTTTAGGGGACGGTTTAGGGTAAGGCTTCGGGTAAGGGTTAGGGTTAGGGTTAGGATTAGGGTTAGGGTTAGGGGACGGGGATGGTTTAGGGGACAGGTTAGGGTACGACAAAGGTTTAGGGTGAGCGTACGTGTTAGGGTACGGGTTAGTGTTAGCGTACAGGTTAGGATTATGGGACGGGTTAGGGTAAGGCTTCAGGTAAGGGTTAGGGTTAGGGTTAGGGTTAGGGTTAGGGGACGGCGACGGTTTAGGGGACAGGTTAGGGTACGACAACTGTTTAGGGTGAGTGTACGTGTTAGGGTACGGGTTAGTGTTAGCGTACGGGTTAGGATTACGGGACGGGTTAAGGTAAGGCTTCGGGTAAGGGTTAGGTTTAGGGTTAGGGTTAGTGTTAGGGTTAGGGGATGGGGACGTTTTAGGGGACAGGTTAGGGTACGACAACGGTTTAGGGTGAGCGTACGTGTTAGGGCACGGGTTAGTGTTAGCGTACGGGTTAGTATTAGGGGACGGGTTAGGGTAAGGCTTCGGGTAAGGGTTAGGGTTAGGGTTAGGGGACGGGGACGGTTTAGGGTACAGGTTAGGGTACGACAACGGTTTAGGGTGAGCGTACGTGTGAGGGTACAGGTTAGTGTTAGCGTACGCGTTAGGATTAGGGGACGGGAGAGTGTAAGGCTTTGGGTAAGGTTTAGGGTTTTGGTTAGGTTTAGGGTTAGGGTTAGGGAATGGGGACGGTTTAGGGGACAGGTTAGGGTACGACAACGGTTTAGGTTGAGCGTACGTGTTAGGGTACGGGTTAGTGTTAGCGTACGGGTTAGGATTAAGGGACGGGTTAGGGTAAGGCTTCGGGTAAGTGTTCGGTTAGTGTTAGGGTTAGGGTTTGGGTTAGGGCATGGTGACGGTTTAGGGGACAGGTTAGGGTACGACAACGGTTTAGGTTGAGCGTACGTGTTAGGGTACTGGTTAGTGTTAGCGTACGGGTTAGGAATAAGGGACGGGTTAGTGTAAGGCTTCGGGTAAGGGTTAGGGTTAGGGTTAGGGTTAGGAGACGGGGACGGTTTAGGGGACAGGTTAGGGTATGACAACGGTTTAGGGTGAGCGTACGTGTTAGGGTACGGGTTAGTGTTAGCTTACGGGTTAGGTTTAGGGGACGGATTAGGGTAAGGCTTCGGATAAGGGTTAGGGTTAGGGTTAGGATTAGAGTTAATGTTAGGGGACGGGGATGGTTTAGGGGACAGGTTAGGGTACGACAACGTTTTAGGGTGAGCGTACGTGTTAGGGTATGGGTTAGTGTTAGCGTACGGGTTAGGATTAAGGGACGGGTTAGGTTAAGGCTTCAGGTAAGGGTTAGGGTTAGGGTTAGTGTTAGGGGACGGCGACGGTTTAGGGGACAGGTTAGGGTACGACAACGGTTTAGGGTGAGCGTACGTGTTAGGGTATGGGTTATTATTAGCGTACGGGTTAGGATTAGGGGACGGGTTAGGGTAAGGCTTCGGGTAAGGGTTAGCGTTAGGGTTAGGTTTAGTGTTAGGGTTAGGGGACGGGGACGGTTTAGGGGACATGTTAGGGTAAGACAACGGTTTAGGGTGAGCATACGTGTTAGTGTACGGGTTACTGTTAGCATACGGTTTAGGATTACGGGACGAGTTAGCGTAAGGCTTCAGGTAAAGATTAGGGTTAGGGTTAGGGTTAGTGTTAGGGAATGGGGACGGTTTAGGGGATAGGTTAGGGTACGACAACGGTTTAGGGTGAGCGTACGTGTTAGGCTACGGGTTAGTGTTAGCGTACGGGTTAGGATTAGGGCACGGGTTAGGGTAAGGCTTCGGGTAAGGGTTAGGGTTAGGGTTAGCGTTAGGGGACGGGGACGATTTAGGGGACATGTTAGGGTACGACAACGGTTTAGGGTGAGCGTACGTGTTAGGGTACGGCTTAGTGTTAGCGTACGGGTTAGGATTAGAGGACGGGTTAGGGTAAGGCTTCGGGTAAGGGTCAGGGTTAGGGTTAGGGTTACGGTTAGAGTAAGGAGACGGGGACGGTTTAGGGGACAGGTTAGTGTACGACAACGGTTTAGGGTGTGCGTATGTGTTAGGGTACGGTTTAGTGTTAGCGTACGGGTTAGGATTAGGGGACGGGTTAGGGTAAGGCCTCGGGTAAGGGTTAGAGTTAGGGTTAGGGATAGGTTTAGGGGACGGGGCCGGGGACGGTTTAGGGGACAGGTTAGTGTACGACAACGGTTTAGGGTGAGCGTACGTGTTACGCTACGGGTTAGTGTTAGCGTACGGGTTAGGCTTATGGGACGGGTTAGGGTAAGGCTTCGGGTAAGGGTTAGGGTTAGGGTTAGGGTTAGTGTTAGGGGACGGGGACGGTTTAGGGGACAGGTTAGGGTACGACAACTGTTTAGGGTGAGTGTACGTGTTAGGGTACGGGTTAGTGTTAGCGTACGGGTTAGGATTACGGGACGGGTTAGGGTAAGGCTTCAGGTAAGTGTTAGGGTTAGGGTTAGTGTTAAGGTTAGGGGACGGGGACGGTTTAGGGGACAGGTTAGTGTACGACAAAGGTTTAGGCTGAGCGTACGTGTTAGGGTACGGGTTAGTGTTAGCGTACGGTTTAGGATTAGGGGACGGGTGAGTGTAAGGTTTCGGGTAAGGGTTAGGGTTATGGTTAGGGTTAAGGTTAGGGTTAGGGTATGGGGACGGTATAGGGGACAGGTTAGGGTACGACAACGGTTTAGGGTGAGCGTACGTGTTAGGGTACGGGTTAGAGTTAGCATACGGGTTAGGATTAGGGGACGGGTTAGGGTAAGGCTTCGGGTAAGGGTTAGGGTTAGGGTTAGGGTTAGGGTTAGGGTTACGGTTAGGGGACGGGGACGGTTTATGGGACAGGTTAGTGTACGACAACAGTTTTGGGTGAGCGTACGTGTTAGGGTATGGATTAGTGTTAGCGTTCGGGTAAGGATTAGGGGACGGGTTAGGGTAAGCCTTCGGGTAAGGTTTATGGTTAGGGTTAGGGTTAGGGTTAAGGTTAGGGGACGGGGACTGTTTAGGGGACAGGTTAGGGTACGACAACGGTTTAGGGTGAGCGTATGTTTTAGGGTATGGGTTAGTGTTAGCGTACGGGTTAGGATTAGGGGATGGGTTAGGGTAAGGCTTCGGGTAAGGGTTAGGGTTAGGGTTAGGTTTAGGGTTAGGGTTATGGGACAGGGACGGTTTAGGGAACAGGTTAGGGTACGACAACGGTTTAGAGTGAGCGTACGTGTTAGGGTACGGGCTACTGTTAGAGTACGGGTTAGGATTAGGGGACGGGTTAGGGTAAGGCTTCGGGTAAGGGTTAGGGTTAGGTTTAGGGTTAGGGTTAGGGGATGGGGACGGTTTAAGGGAGAGGTTAGGGTACCACAACGGTTTAGGGTGAGCGTAAGTGTCCAGGTACTGGTTCGTGTTAGCATACGATTTAGTATTAAGGGACGGGTTAGGGTAAGGCTTTGGGTAAGGGTTTGGGTTAGGGTTAGTGTTAGGGTTAGGGGATGGAGACGGTTTAGGGGACATGTTAGGGTACGACAAATGTTTAGGGTGAGCGTACGTGTTAGGGTACGGGTTAGTGTTAGCGTACGGGTTAGGATTAGGGGCCTGTTAGGGTAAGGCTTCGGGTAAGGGTTCGGGTTAGGGTTAGGGTTAGGGTTAGGTTTAGGGGACGGTGACGGTTTAGGCGACAGGTTAGGGTACGACAACGGTTTAGGGTGAGCGTACGTGTTAGGGTACTCGTTAGTGTTATCGTACGGGTTAGGAATAGGGGACGGGTTAGGGTAAGGCTTCGGGTAAGGGTTAGGGTTAGGGTTAGGGTTAGGGGACAGTGACGGTTTAGTGGACAGGTTAGGGTACGATACGGTTTAGGGTGAGCGTACGTGTTAGGGTACGGGTTAGTGTTAGCGTACGGGTTAGGATTAGGTGACGAGTTAGGGTAAGGCTTCGGGTAAGGGTTAGGGTTAGGGTTAGGGTTAGGGATAGGGGACGGGGATGGTTTAGGGTACAGGTTAGGGTACGACAATGGTTTAGGGTGAGCGTACGTGTTAGGGTACGGGTTAGGGTTAGCATACGGGTTAGGATAAGGGGATGGGTTAGTGTAAGGCTTCGGGTAAGGGTTAGGGTTAGGTTTAATGTTAGGGTTAGCGGATGGGGACGGTTTAGGGGACAGGTTCGGGTACGTCAACGGTTTAGGGTGAGCGTACGTGTGAGGGTACAAGTTAGTGTTAGCGTACGAGTTAGGATTAGGGGACGGGTCAGTGTAAGGCTTCGGGTAAGATTTAGGGTTTTGGTTAGGGTTAGGGTTAGGTTTAGGGATTGGGAAGGTTTAGGGGACAGGTTCGGGTACGACAACGGTTTAGGGTGAGCGTACGTGTTAGGGTACGGGTTACTGTTAGCGTACGGGTTAGGATTAGGTGACGGGATAGGGTAAGGCTTTGGGTAAGGGTTAGGGTTAGGTTTAGGGTTAGGTTTAGGGTTAGGGGATGGAGACGGTTTAAGGGAGAGGTTAGGGTACGACAACGCTTTAGGGTGAGCATAAGTGTTAGGGTACGGGTTCGTGTTAGCGTACGAATTAGGATTAGGGGACGGGTTAGGGTAAGGCTTTGTGTAAGGGTTATGGTTAGGGTTAGTGTTAGTGTTAGGGGACGGGGACGGTTTAGGGGACAGGTTAGGGTACGACAACGGTTTAGGGTGAGCGTACGTGTTAGGGTACTGGTTAGTGTTAGCGTACGGGTTAGGAATAGGGGACGGGTTAGTGTAAGGCTTCGGGTAAGTGTTAGGGTTAGGGTTAGGGTTAGGGTTAGGGGACGGGGACGGTTTAGGGGACAGGTCCGGGTACGACAATGGTTTAGGGTGAGCGTACGTGTTAGGGTACGGGTTAGTGTTAGCGTACGGGTTAGGTTTATGGGACGGTTTAGGGTAAGGCTTCGGATAAGGGTTAGGGATAGGGTTAGGATTAGGGTTAGTGTTAGGGGACGGGGATGGTTTAGGGGACAGGTTAGGGTACGACAACGGTTTAGGGTGAGCGTACGTGTTAGGGTACGGGTTAGTGTTAGCGTACGGGTTAGGATTAAGGGACGGGTTAGGTTAAGGCTTCAGGTAAAGGTTAGGGTTAGGGTTAGGGTTAGGGTTAGTGTTAGGGGACGGCGACGGTTTAGGGGACAGGTTAGGGTACGACAACGTTATAGGGTGAGCGTACATGTTAGGGTACGGGTTATTATTAGCGTAAGGTTTAGGATTAGGGGACGGGTTAGTGTAAGGCTTCGGGTAAGGGTTAGCGTTAGGGTTAGGTTTAGGGTTAGGGTTAGGGGACGGGGACGGTTTAGGGGACAAGTTAGGGTAAGACAACGGTTTAGGGTGAGCGTACGTGTTAGGGTACGGGTTAGTGTTAGCGTACGGGTTAGGATTACGGGACGAGTTAGCGTAAGGCTTCAGGTAATGATTAGAGTCAGGGTTAGGGTTAGAGTTAGTGTTAGGGGACGGGGACGGTTTAGGGGATAGGTTAGGGTACGACAACGGTTTAGGGTGAGCGTACGTGTTAGGCTACGGGTTAGTGTTAGCGTAAGGGTTAGGATTAGGGGACGGGTTAGGGTAAGGCTTCGGGTAAGGGTTAGGGTTAGGGTTAGGGTTAGGGGACGGGGACGGTTTAGGGGACAGGTTAGGGTACGACAACGGTTTAGGGTGAGCGTACATGTTAGGGTACTGGTTATGGTTAGCGTATGGGTTAGGATTAGGGGACGGGTTAGAGTAAGGCTTCGGGTAAGGGTTAGGGTTAGGGTTAGGGCTAGGGGACTGGGACGGTTTAGGGGACAGGTTAGTGTACGACAACGGTTTAGGGTGAGCATACGTGTTAGGGTATGGGTTAGTGTTAGCGTACGGGTTAGGCTTATGGGACGGTTTAGTGTAAGGCTTCGGGTAAGGGTTAGGGTTAGGGTTAGGGTTAGGTTTAGGGGACGGGGACGGTGTAGGGGACAGGTTATGGTACGACAACGTTTTAGGGTGAGCGTACGTGTTAGGGTACATGTTAGTGTTAGCGTACCGGTTAGGATTAGTGGACGGGTTAGGGTAAGGCTTCGGGTAAGGTTTAGGGTTAGGGTTAGGGTTAGGGATAGGGGACAGGGATGGTTTAGGGTACAGGTTAGGGTACGACAATGGTTTAGGGTGAGCGTACGTGTTAGGGTACGGGTTAGGGTTAGCTTACGGGTTAGGATTAGGGGATGGGTTAGTGAAAGATTTCGGGTAAGGGTTAGGGTTAGGGTTAGGGTTAGGGTTAGGGTTAGGGTTAGGGGACGGGGACGGTTTAGGGGACAGGTTAGGGTACGACAACGGTTTAGGTTGAGCGTACGTGTTAGGCTACGGGTTAGTGTTAGCGTACAGGTTAGGATTAGGGGACGGGTTAGTGTAAGGCTTCGGGTAAGGGTTAGGGTTAGGGTTAGGGGACGGGGACGGTTTAGGGGACAGAATAGGGTACGACAAGGGTTTAGGGTGAGCGTACGTGTTAGGGTACTGGTTATGGTTAGCGTACGGGTTAGGATTAGGGGACGGGTTAGAGTAAGGCTTCGGGTAAGGGTTAGGGTTAGGGTTAGGGTTAGGGTCAGGGTTAGGGAACGGGGACGGTTTAGGGGACAGGTTAGTGTACGACAACGGTTTAGGGTGAGCGTACGTGTTAGGGTATGGGTTACTGTTAGCGTACGGGTTAGGCTTATGGGACGGGTTAGTGTAAGCCTTCGGGTAAGGGTTAGTGTTAGGGTTAGGGTTAGGATTAGGGTTAGGGGATGGGGATGGTTTAGGGGACAGGTTATGGTACGACAACGTTTTAGGGTGAGCGTACGTGTTAGGGTACGTGTTAGTGTTAGCCTACCGGTTAGGATTAGGGGACGGGTTAGGGTAAGGCTTCGGGTAAGGGTTTGGGTTAGGGTTAGGGTTAGGGATAGGGGAATTGCTCTCTATTTCACTGTCTTTGTGTTTTGTTTTTGAAATTTATTTTGATAATTGGATTTATCGGATTTTCACTGCTGCCTTTCGGCCGCTGTACACACCCTTGATTCTCTTACGGAGACATATATATCCATGGGTTTTAAGATTCTTCCTAGTCAGGTATATTCCTAGGCGTTGAATATGTGGTGTTGGGTCCATTTCGTTGAGCAAGGAGTAGGTCTTGTCTATTACATATTGGGCTTATGGAAAGTTATCTGTGCTAATTTCAGTCTCTGGTTTTATGCAGCACCCCAAGGCACCTTTCCCCATAAGCAAGCACTAGTTGGTTTTCTAAATTTGAGACCCTTTTCTATTTTGTAATTCAGTTCATGTGTAGTCAAGTTTACATTCCGTGTATTCGTGATATCTTATGATGTTTCTTTTTCTGTGTGACGTAGTTCACGTAGAATCACCGTACCTGCATCCACTCACTATGCCGCTATGGGCCTGATGACACAGATTTCATTGCTGAGTGATATTGCATTGTACGTACCTGCCACAAGTTCTTTATCCATTTTTTGCTTTCTGGGATATTTACCTGATACTGTAGACGAGCTTCTTGTGAACACAGCCGTCTCAAATATTGGGGTGGCTGTCTGTTTTTGATTTTAATTTCCGTAAGCTATAGGACCATAAGTGGAAGTGCCATAGACTGTGTTGCTTTGTTTCTTATGTGTTTCAGAAAACACCATACACTTCTCCAAGCTGGCTGCTGGCAATTTACATCCTGCCAATCAGCATAACAAGGCTCCCTGTTCTCCATATCCTGTCCTACCTTTCTGGATTTTACACTTTTTTCAGATGGCCCTCTTGCCCGGGGGGCAGTGAGACTTCATTGTAGTGCAGATTTCCTTTACAGGCTTGCTTGGTTGGCCAAAAAGGGCGTATGCGTTTTTTCCTGAATATATTCAGGAAAAAACGCATACGCCCTTTTTGGCCAAGTGCATCATTGTCGACGTTCTGCCTCTTTTCCTATGCTTTCAGGGCAATTCCAGTCTACCCCCTGCAATCGTTTTCCTGAAATTCTGCCCCGCTTTCAAGTCCCCTTCGCAGGCTTACTTCAATATATTTTTGGAGGATAGCTGTCATTTATAACTCTGCAGGTTTGTGAATTACAGTGCCCCTGAGCTCCTTTCTTCAACTCGCTTTCTTGTGAACTGGGCACAAAACCGCAGGATTGCTTCAGGCCCTAATCTGTTTCGGGCAGGGCATGCTGAGCCTTTGGTAAATTCCTCTTCCTGGTGGGAAATGAGCGTTACATTTGCCCGTGCAGACACCTACAGCTAGTCTCTCATTGGTTCTCCCTATTCCTGTTCATCTTGCACAGAAATTGCAAGCTGTGCCAAACAGGAGGTTAAAGGCACTGACTCTCCAAGCAGGGAGACTGTTAGTAAATCATCTGGAATGGTGAACCCGAGGACCAGGATACGAAAACTGAGATGCATTTTAAATCATTTCCCCATAACACGGTGGACCATACTGTGGGTTTCACATGCATGTTTTAGCTGGAGGAAGAATCCCTTGAACCTGAAGAGTTGGGACCCATGGAATAGGTACCATACAGTATGACTTCAAAGGGTGTGCATTTGCTCACCTAAACTCACCAATGCTATCAGCCTGAAGTGTCCAGCCTTATGTCTCAACCAGCTCTGGGTGTAGATGTGGTCAATCCCGGTTGCATCACATGCCCTGAGTGAATTATTTAAGAATTGCTCTCTATTTCACTGTCTTTGTGTTTTGTTTTCGAAATTTATTTTGATAATGGGATTTATCGGATTTTCACTGCTGCCTTTCGGCCGCTGTACACACCCTTGATTCTCTTACGGAGACATATATATCCATGGGTTTTAAGATTCTTCCTAGTCAGGTATATTCCTAGGCGTTGAATATGTGGTGTTGGGTCCATTTCGTTGAGCAAGGAGTAGGTCTTGTCTATTACATATTGGGCTTATGAAAAGTTATCTGTGCTAATTTCAGTCTCTGGTTTTATGCAGCACCCCAAGGCACCTTTCCCCATAAGCAAGCACTAGTTGGTTTTCTAAATTTGAGACCCTTTTCTATTTTGTAATTCAGTTCATGTGTAGTCAAGTTTACATTCCGTGTATTCGTGATATCTTATGATGTTTCTTTTTCTGTGTGACGTAGTTCACGTAGAATCACCGTACCTGCATCCACTCACTATGCCGCTATGGGCCTGATGACACAGATTTCATTGCTGAGTGATATTGCATTGTACGTACGTGCCACAAGTTCTTTATCCATTTTTTGCTTTCTGGAATATTTACCTGATACTGTAGACGAGCTTCTTGTGAACACAGCCGTCTCAAATATTGGGGTGGCTGTCTGTTTTTGATTTTAATTTCCGTAAGCTATAGGACCATAAGTGGAAGTGCCATAGGCTGTGTTGCTTTGTTTCTTTCGTGTTTCAGGAAACACCATACACTTCTCCAGGGTGGCTGCTGGCAATTTACATCCTGCCAATCAGCATAACAAGGCTCCCTGTTCTCCATATCCTGTCCTACCTTTCTGGATTTTACACTTTTTTCAGATGGCCCTTTTGCCAGCGGGGCAGTGAGACTTCATTGTAGTGCAGATTTCATTTACAGGCTTGCTTGGTTGGCCAAAAAGGGCGTATGCGTTTTTTCCTGAATATATTCAGGAAAAAACGCATACGCCCTTTTTGGCCAAGTGCATCATTGTCGACGTTCTGCCTCTTTTCCTATGCTTTCAGGGCAATTCCAGTCTACCCCCTGCAATCGTTTTCCTGAAATTCTGCCCCGCATTCAACTCCCCTTCGCAGGCTTACTTCAATATATTTTTGGAGGATAGCTGTCATTTATAACTCTGCAGGTTTGTGAATTACAGTGCCCCTGAGCTCCTTTCTTCAACTCGCTTTCTTGTGAGCTGGGCACAAAACCGCAGGATTGCTTCAGGCCCTAATCTGTTTCCGGCAGGGCACGCTGAGCCTTTGTTTAATTCCTCTTCCTGGTGGGCAATGAGCGTTACATTTGCCCGTGCAGACACCTACAGCTAGTCTCTCATTGGTTCTCCCTATTCCTGTTCATTTTGCACAGAAATTGCAAGCTGTGCCAAAGAGGAGGTTAAAGGCACTGACTCTCCAAGCGGGGAGAGTGTTAGTAAAGCATCTGGAATGGTGAACCCGAGGACCAGGATACGAAAACTGAGATGCATTTTAAATCATTTCCCAATCACATGGTGGACGATACTCTTGGTTTCCCATGCATGTTTTAGCTGGAGGAAGAATCCCTTGAACCTGGAGAGTTGGGACCCATGGAATGGGTACCATGCAGTATGACTTCAAAGGGTCTGCATTTGCTCACCGAAACTCACCAATGCTATCAGCCTGAAGTGTCCAGCCTTATGTCTCAACCAGCTCTGGGTGTAGATGTGTTAAATCCCGGTTGCATCACATGCCCTAAGTGAATTATTTAAGAATTGCTCTCTATTTCACTGTCTTTATGATTTTTTTTTGAAATTTATTTTGATAATGGGATTTATCGGATTTTCACTGCTGCGTTTATGCCGCTGTACACACGCTTGATTCTCTTACGGAGACATATATATTCATGGGTTTTAAGATTCTTCCTAGTCAGGTATATTCCTAGGCGTTGAATATGTGGTGTTGGGTCCATTTCGTTGAGCAAGGAGTAGGTCTTGTCTATTACATATTTGGCTTATGGAAAGTTATCTGTGCTAATTTCAGTCTCTGATTTTATGAAGCACCCCAACGCACCTTTCCCCATAAGCAAGCACTAGTTGGTTTTCTAAATTTGAGACCCTGTTCTGTTTTGTAATTCAGTTCATGTGTAGTCAAGTTTACATTCCGTGTATTAGTGATATCTTATGATGTTTCTTTTTCTGTGTGACGTAGTTCACGTAGAATCACCGTACCTGCATCCACTCACTATGCCGCTACGGGCCTGATGACACAGATTTCATTGCTGAGTGATATTGCATTGTACGTACGTGCCACAACTTCTTTATCCATATTTTGCTTTCTGGGATATTTACCTGTTACTGTAGACGAGCTTCTTGTGAACACAGCCGTCCCAAATATTGGGGTGGCTGTCTGTTTTTGATTTTAATTTCTGTAAGCTATAGGACCATAAGTGGAAGTGCCATAGACTGTGTTGCTTTGTTTCTTATGTGTTTCAGGAAACACCATACACTTCTCCAGGCTGGCTGCTGGCAATTTACATCCTGCCAATCAGCATAACAAGGCTCCCTGTTCTCCATATCCTGTCCTACCTTTCTGGATTTTACACTTTTTTCAGATGGCCCTCTTGCCCGGGGGGCAGTGAGACTTCATTGTAGTGCAGATTTCCTTTACAGGCTTGCTTGGTTGGCCAAAAAGGGCGTATGCGTTTTTTCCTGAATATATTCAGGAAAAAACGCATACGCCCTTTTTGGCCAAGTGCATCATTGTCGACGTTCTGCCTCTTTTCCTATGCTTTCAGGGCAATTCCAGTCTACCCCCTGCAATCGTTTTCCTGAAATTCTGCCCCGCTTTCAAGTCCCCTTCGCAGGCTTACTTCAATATATTTTTGGAGGATAGCTGTCATTTATAACTCTGCAGGTTTGTGAATTACAGTGCCCCTGAGCTCCTTTCTTCAACTCGCTTTCTTGTGAACTGGGCACAAAACCGCAGGATTGCTTCAGGCCCTAATCTGTTTCGGGCAGGGCATGCTGAGCCTTTGGTAAATTCCTCTTCCTGGTGGGAAATGAGCGTTACATTTGCCCGTGCAGACACCTACAGCTAGTCTCTCATTGGTTCTCCCTATTCCTGTTCATCTTGCACAGAAATTGCAAGCTGTGCCAAACAGGAGGTTAAAGGCACTGACTCTCCAAGCAGGGAGACTGTTAGTAAATCATCTGGAATGGTGAACCCGAGGACCAGGATACGAAAACTGAGATGCATTTTAAATCATTTCCCCATAACACGGTGGACCATACTGTGGGTTTCACATGCATGTTTTAGCTGGAGGAAGAATCCCTTGAACCTGAAGAGTTGGGACCCATGGAATAGGTACCATACAGTATGACTTCAAAGGGTGTGCATTTGCTCACCTAAACTCACCAATGCTATCAGCCTGAAGTGTCCAGCCTTATGTCTCAACCAGCTCTGGGTGTAGATGTGGTCAATCCCGGTTGCATCACATGCCCTGAGTGAATTATTTAAGAATTGCTCTCTATTTCACTGTCTTTCTGTTTTGTTTTCGAAATTTATTTTGATAATCGGATTTATCAGATTTTCACTGCTGCCTTTCGGCCGCTGTACACACCCTTGATTCTCTTACGGAGACATATATATCCATGGGTTTTAAGATTCTTCCTAGTCAGGTATATTCCTAGGCGTTGAATATGTGGTGTTGGGTCCATTTCGTTGAGCAAGGAGTAGGTCTTGTCTATTACATATTGGGCTTATGGAAAGTTATCTGTGCTAATTTCAGTCTCTGGTTTTATGCAGCACCCCAAGGCACCTTTCCCCATAAGCAAGCACTAGTTGGTTTTCTAAATTTGAGACCCTTTTCTATTTTGTAATTCAGTTCATGTGTAGTCAAGATTACATTCCGTGTATTCGTGATATCTTATGATGTTTCTTTTTCTGTGTGACGTAGTTCACGTAGAATCACCGTACCTGCATCCACTCACTATGCCGCTATGGGCCTGATGACACAGATTTCATTGCTGAGTGATATTGCATTGTACGTACGTGCCACAAGTTCTTTATCCATTTTTTGCTTTCTGGGATATTTACCTGTTACTGTAGACGAGCTTCTTGTGAACACAGCCGTCTCAAATATTGGGGTGGCTGTCTGTTTTTGATTTTAATTTCCGTAAGCTATAGGACCATAAGTGGAAGTGCCATAGGCTGTGTTGCTTTGTTTCTTTCGTGTTTCAGGAAACACCATACACTTCTCCAGGGTGGCTGCTGGCAATTTACATCCTGCCAATCAGCATAACAAGGCTCCCTGTTCTCCATATCCTGTCCTACCTTTCTGGATTTTACACTTTTTTCAGATGGCCCTTTTTCCAGGGGGGCAGTGAGACTTCATTGTAGTGCAGATTTCATTTACAGGCTTGCTTGGTTGGCCAAAAAGGGCGTATGCGTTTTTTCCTGAATATATTCAGGAAAAAACGCATACGCCCTTTTTGGCCAAGTGCATCATTGTCGACGTTCTGCCTCTTTTCCTATTCTTTCAGGGCAATTCCAGTCTACCCCCTGCAATCGTTTTCCTGAAATTCTGCCCCGCTTTCAAGTCCCCTTCGCAGGCTTACTTCAATATATTTTTGGAGGAAAGCTGTCATTTATAACTCTGCAGGTTTGTGAATTACAGTGCCCCTGAGCTCCTTTCTTCAACTCGCTTTCTTGTGAGCTGGGCACAAAACCGCAGGATTGCTTCAGGCCCTAATCTGTTTCCAGCAGGGCACACTGAGCCTTTGTTTAATTCCTCTTCCTGGTGGGCAATGAGCGTTACATTTGCCCGTGCAGACACCTACAGCTAGTCTCTCATTGGTTCTCCCTATTCCTGTTCATTTTGCACAGAAATTGTAAGCTGTGCCAAAGAGGAGGTTAAAGGCACTGACTCTCCAAGCGGGGAGAGTGTTAGTAAAGCATCTGGAATGGTGAACCCGAGGACCAGGATACGAAAACTGAGATGCATTTTAAATCATTTCCCAATCACATGGTGGACGATACTCTTGGTTTCCCATGCATGTTTTAGCTGGAGGAAGAATCCCTTGAACCTGGAGAGTTGGGACCCATGGAATGGGTACCATGCAGTATGACTTCAAAGGGTCTGCATTTGCTCACCGAAACTCACCAATGCTATCAGCCTGAAGTGTCCAGCCTTATGTCTCAACCAGCTCTGGGTGTAGATGTGTTAAATCCCGGTTGCATCACATGCCCTGAGTGAATTATTTAAGAATTGCTCTCTATTTCACTGTCTTTATGATTTTTTTTTGAAATTTATTTTGATAATGGGATTTATCGGATTTTCACTGCTGCGTTTATGCCGCTGTACACACGCTTGATTCTCTTACGGAGACATATATATCCATGGGTTTTAAGATTCTTCCTAGTCAGGTATATTCCTAGGCGTTGAATATGTGGTGTTGGGTCCATTTCGTTGAGCAAGGAGTAGGTCTTCTCTATTACATATTTGGCTTATGGAAAGTTATCTGTGCTAATTTCAGTCTCTGGTTTTATGAAGCACCCCAACGCACCTTTCCCCATAAGCAAGCACTAGTTGGTTTTCTAAATTTGAGACCCTGTTCTGTTTTGTAATTCAGTTCATGTGTAGTCAAGTTTACATTCCGTGTATTAGTGATATCTTATGATGTTTCTTTTTCTGTGTGACGTAGTTCACGTAGAATCACCGTACCTGCATCCACTCACTATGCCGCTACGGGCCTGATGACACAGATTTCATTGCTGAGTGATATTGCATTGTACGTACGTGCCACAACTTCTTTATCCATATTTTGCTTTCTGGGATATTTACCTGTTACTGTAGACGAGCTTCTTGTGAACACAGCCGTCCCAAATATTGGGGTGGCTGTCTGTTTTTGATTTTAATTTCCGTAAGCTATAGGACCATAAGTGGAAGTGCCATAGACTGTGTTGCTTTGTTTCTTATGTGTTTCAGGAAACACCATACACTTCTCCAGGCTGGCTGCTGGCAATTTACATCCTGCCAATCAGCATAACAAGGCTCCCTGTTCTCCATATCCTGTCCTACCTTTCTGGATTTTACACTTTTTTCAGATGGCCCTCTTGCCCGGGGGGCAGTGAGACTTCATTGTAGTGCAGATTTCCTTTACAGGCTTGCTTGGTTGGCCAAAAAGGGCGTATGCGTTTTTTCCTGAATATATTCAGGAAAAAACGCATACGCCCTTTTTGGCCAAGTGCATCATTGTCGACGTTCTGCCTCTTTTCCTATGCTTTCAGGGCAATTCCAGTCTACCCCCTGCAATCGTTTTCCTGAAATTCTGCCCCGCTTTCAAGTCCCCTTCGCAGGCTTACTTCAATATATTTTTGGAGGATAGCTGTCATTTATAACTCTGCAGGTTTGTGAATTACAGTGCCCCTGAGCTCCTTTCTTCAACTCGCTTTCTTGTGAACTGGGCACAAAACCGCAGGATTGCTTCAGGCCCTAATCTGTTTCGGGCAGGGCATGCAGAGCCTTTGGTAAATTCCTCTTCCTGGTGGGAAATGAGCGTTACATTTGCCCGTGCAGACACCTACAGCTAGTCTCTCATTGGTTCTCCCTATTCCTGTTCATCTTGCACAGAAATTGCAAGCTGTGCCAAACAGGAGGTTAAAGGCACTGACTCTCCAAGCAGGGAGACTGTTAGTAAATCATCTGGAATGGTGAACCCGAGGACCAGGATACGAAAACTGAGATGCATTTTAAATCATTTCCCCATAACACGGTGGACCATACTGTGGGTTTCACATGCATGTTTTAGCTGGAGGAAGAATCCCTTGAACCTGAAGAGTTGGGACCCATGGAATAGGTACCATACAGTATGACTTCAAAGGGTGTGCATTTGCTCACCTAAACTCACCAATGCTATCAGCCTGAAGTGTCCAGCCTTATGTCTCAACCAGCTCTGGGTGTAGATGTGGTCAATCCCGGTTGCATCACATGCCCTGAGTGAATTATTTAAGAATTGCTCTCTATTTCACTGTCTTTGTGTTTTGTTTTCGAAATTTATTTTGATAATGGGATTTATCGGATTTTCACTGCTGCCTTTCGGCCGCTGTACACACCCTTGATTCTCTTACGGAGACATATATATCCATGGGTTTTAAGATTCTTCCTAGTCAGGTATATTCCTAGGCGTTGAATATGTGGTGTTGGGTCCATTTCGTTGAGCAAGGAGTAGGTCTTGTCTATTACATATTGGGCTTATGGAAAGTTATCTGTGCTAATTTCAGTCTCTGGTTTTATGCAGCACCCCAAGGCACCTTTCCCCATAAGCAAGCACTAGTTGGTTTTCTAAATTTGAGACCCTTTTCTATTTTGTAATTCAGTTCATGTGTAGTCAAGTTTACATTCCGTGTATTCGTGATATCTTATGATGTTTCTTTTTCTGTGTGACGTAGTTCACGTAGAATCACCGTACCTGCATCCACTCACTATGCCGCTATGGGCCTGATGACACAGATTTCATTGCTGAGTGATATTGCATTGTACGTACGTGCCACAACTTCTTTATCCATATTTTGCTTTCTGGGATATTTACCTGTTACTGTAGACGAGCTTCTTGTGAACACAGCCGTCCCAAATATTGGGGTGGCTGTCTGTTTTTGATTTTAATTTCCGTAAGCTATAGGACCATAAGTGGAAGTGCCATAGGCTGTGTTGCTTTGTTTCTTTCGTGTTTCAGGAAACACCATACACTTCTCCAGGGTGGCTGCTGGCAATTTACATCCTGCCAATCAGCATAACAAGGCTCCCTGTTCTCCATATCCTGTCCTACCTTTCTGGATTTTACACATTTTTCAGATGGCCCTTTTGCCAGGGGGGCAGTGAGACTTCATTGTAGTGCAGATTTCATTTACAGTCTTGCTTGGTTGGCCAAAAAGGGCGTATGCGTTTTTTCCTGAATATATTCAGGAAAAAACGCATACGCCCTTTTTGGCCAAGTGCATCATTGTCGACGTTCTGCCTCTTTTCCTATGCTTTCAGGGCAATTCCAGTCTACCCCCTGCAATCGTTTTCCTGAAATTCTGCCCCGCTTTCAAGTCCCCTTCGCAGGCTTACTTCAATATATTTTTGGAGGAAAGCTGTCATTTATAACTCTGCAGGTTTGTGAATTACAGTGCCCCTGAGCTCCTTTCTTCAACTCGCTTTCTTGTGAGCTGGGCACAAAACCGCAGGATTGCTTCAGGCCCTAATCTGTTTCCAGCAGGGCACACTGAGCCTTTGTTTAATTCCTCTTCCTGGTGGGCAATGAGCGTTACATTTGCCCGTGCAGACACCTACAGCTAGTCTCTCATTGGTTCTCCCTATTCCTGTTCATTTTGCACAGAAATTGCAAGCTGTGCCAAAGAGGAGGTTAAAGGCACTGACTCTCCAAGCGGGGAGAGTGTTAGTAAAGCATCTGGAATGGTGAACCCGAGGACCAGGATACGAAAACTGAGATGCATTTTAAATCATTTCCCAATCACATGGTGGACGATACTCTTGGTTTCCCATGCATGTTTTAGCTGGAGGAAGAATCCCTTGAACCTGGAGAGTTGGGACCCATGGAATGGGTACCATGCAGTATGACTTCAAAGGGTCTGCATTTGCTCACCGAAACTCACCAATGCTATCAGCCTGAAGTGTCCAGCCTTATGTCTCAACCAGCTCTGGGTGTAGATGTGTTAAATCCCGGTTGCATCACATGCCCTGAGTGAATTATTTAAGAATTGCTCTCTATTTCACTGTCTTTATGATTTTTTTTTGAAATTTATTTTGATAATGGGATTTATCGGATTTTCACTGCTGCGTTTATGCCGCTGTACACACGCTTGATTCTCTTACGGAGACATATATATCCATGGGTTTTAAGATTCTTCCTAGTCAGGTATATTCCTAGGCGTTGAATATGTGGTGTTGGGTCCATTTCGTTGAGCAAGGAGTAGGTCTTGTCTATTACATATTTGGCTTATGGAAAGTTATCTGTGCTAATTTCAGTCTCTGGTTTTATGAAGCACCCCAACGCACCTTTCCCCATAAGCAAGCACTAGTTGGTTTTCTAAATTTGAGACCCTGTTCTGTTTTGTAATTCAGTTCATGTGTAGTCAAGTTTACATTCCGTGTATTAGTGATATCTTATGATGTTTCTTTTTCTGTGTGACGTAGTTCACGTAGAATCACCGTACCTGCATCCACTCACTATGCTGCTACGGGCCTGATGACACAGATTTCATTGCTGAGTGATATTGCATTGTACGTACGTGCCACAACTTCTTTATCCATATTTTGCTTTCTGGGATATTTACCTGTTACTGTAGACGAGCTTCTTGTGAACACAGCCGTCCCAAATATTGGGGTGGCTGTCTGTTTTTGATTTTAATTTCCGTAAGCTATAGGACCATAAGTGGAAGTGCCATAGACTGTGTTGCTTTGTTTCTTATGTGTTTCAGGAAACACCATACACTTCTCCAGGCTGGCTGCTGGCAATTTACATCCTGCCAATCAGCATAACAAGGCTCCCTGTTCTCCATATCCTGTCCTACCTTTCTGGATTTTACACTTTTTTCAGATGGCCCTCTTGCCCGGGGGGCAGTGAGACTTCATTGTAGTGCAGATTTCCTTTACAGGCTTGCTTGGTTGGCCAAAAAGGGCGTATGCGTTTTTTCCTGAATATATTCAGGAAAAAACGCATACGCCCTTTTTGGCCAAGTGCATCATTGTCGACGTTCTGCCTCTTTTCCTATGCTTTCAGGGCAATTCCAGTCTACCCCCTGCAATCGTTTTCCTGAAATTCTGCCCCGCTTTCAAGTCCCCTTCGCAGGCTTACTTCAATATATTTTTGGAGGATAGCTGTCATTTATAACTCTGCAGGTTTGTGAATTACAGTGCCCCTGAGCTCCTTTCTTCAACTCGCTTTCTTGTGAACTGGGCACAAAACCGCAGGATTGCTTCAGGCCCTAATCTGTTTCGGGCAGGGCATGCTGAGCCTTTGGTAAATTCCTCTTCCTGGTGGGAAATGAGCGTTACATTTGCCCGTGCAGACACCTACAGCTAGTCTCTCATTGGTTCTCCCTATTCCTGTTCATCTTGCACAGAAATTGCAAGCTGTGCCAAACAGGAGGTTAAAGGCACTGACTCTCCAAGCAGGGAGACTGTTAGTAAATCATCTGGAATGGTGAACCCGAGGACCAGGATACGAAAACTGAGATGCATTTTAAATCATTTCCCCACAACACGGTGGACCATACTGTGGGTTTCACATGCATGTTTTAGCTGGAGGAAGAATCCCTTGAACCTGAAGAGTTGGGACCCATGGAATAGGTACCATACAGTATGACTTCAAAGGGTGTGCATTTGCTCACCTAAACTCACCAATGCTATCAGCCTGAAGTGTCCAGCCTTATGTCTCAACCAGCTCTGGGTGTAGATGTGGTCAATCCCAGTTGCATCACATGCCCTGAGTGAATTATTTAAGAATTGCTCTCTATTTCACTGTCTTTGTGTTTTGTTTTCGAAATTTATTTTGATAATGGGATTTATCGGATTTTCACTGCTGCCTTTCGGCCGCTGTACACACCCTTGATTCTCTTACGGAGACATATATATCCATGGGTTTTAAGATTCTTCCTTGTCAGGTATATTCCTAGGCGTTGAATATGTGGTGTTGAGTCCATTTCGTTGAGCAAGGAGTAGGTCTTGTCTATTACATATTTGGCTTATGGAATGTTATCTGTGCTAATTTCAGTCTCTGGTTTTATGCAGCACCCCAACGCACCTTTCCCCATAAGCAAGCACTAGTTGGTTTTCTAAATTTGAGACCCTGTTCTGTTTTGTAATTCAGTTCATGTGTAGTCAAGTTTACATTCCGTGTATTAGTGATATCTTATGATGTTTCTTTTTCTGTGTGACGTAGTTCACGTAGAATCACCGTACCTGCATCCACTCACTATGCCGCTACGGGCCTGATGACACAGATTTCATTGCTGAGTGATATTGCATTGTACGTACGTGCCACAACTTCTTTATCCATATTTTGCTTTCTGGGATATTTACCTGTTACTGTAGACGAGCTTCTTGTGAACACAGCCGTCCCAAATATTGGGGTGGCTGTCTGTTTTTGATTTTAATTTCCGTAAGCTATAGGACCATAAGTGGAAGTGCCATAGACTGTGTTGCTTTGTTTCTTATGTGTTTCAGGAAACACCATACACTTCTCCAGGCTGGCTGCTGGCAATTTACATCCTGCCAATCAGCATAACAAGGCTCCCTGTTCTCCATATCCTGTCCTACCTTTCTGGATTTTACACTTTTTTCAGATGGCCCTCTTGCCCGGGGGGCAGTGAGACTTCATTGTAGTGCAGATTTCCTTTACAGGCTTGCTTGGTTGGCCAAAAAGGGCGTATGCGTTTTTTCCTGAATATATTCAGGAAAAAACGCATACGCCCTTTTTGGCCAAGTGCATCATTGTCGACGTTCTGCCTCTTTTCCTATGCTTTCAGGGCAATTCCAGTCTACCCCCTGCAATCGTTTTCCTGAAATTCTGCCCCGCTTTCAAGTCCCCTTCGCAGGCTTACTTCAATATATTTTTGGAGGAAAGCTGTCATTTATAACTCTGCAGGTTTGTGAATTACAGTGCCCCTGAGCTCCTTTCTTCAACTCGCTTTCTTGTGAGCTGGGCACAAAACCGCAGGATTGCTTCAGGCCCTAATCTGTTTCCAGCAGGGCACACTGAGCCTTTGTTTAATTCCTCTTCCTGGTGGGCAATGAGCGTTACATTTGCCCGTGCAGACACCTACAGCTAGTCTCTCATTGGTTCTCCCTATTCCTGTTCATTTTGCACAGAAATTGCAAGCTGTGCCAAAGAGGAGGTTAAAGGCACTGACTCTCCAAGCGGGGAGAGTGTTAGTAAAGCATCTGGAATGGTGAACCCGAGGACCAGGATACGAAAACTGAGATGCATTTTAAATCATTTCCCAATCACATGGTGGACGATACTCTTGGTTTCCCATGCATGTTTTAGCTGGAGGAAGAATCCCTTGAACCTGGAGAGTTGGGACCCATGGAATGGGTACCATGCAGTATGAATTCAAAGGGTCTGCATTTGCTCACCGAAACTCACCAATGCTATCAGCCTGAAGTGTCCAGCCTTATGTCTCAACCAGCTCTGGGTGTAGATGTGTTAAATCCCGGTTGCATCACATGCCCTGAGTGAATTATTTAAGAATTGCTCTCTATTTCACTGTCTTTATGATTTTTTTTTGAAATTTATTTTGATAATGGGATTTATCGGATTTTCACTGCTGCGTTTATGCCGCTGTACACACGCTTGATTCTCTTACGGAGACATATATATCCATGGGTTTTAAGATTCTTCCTAGTCAGGTATATTCCTAGGCGTTGAATATGTGGTGTTGGGTCCATTTCGTTGAGCAAGGAGTAGGTCTTCTCTATTACATATTTGGCTTATGGAAAGTTATCTGTGCTAATTTCAGTCTCTGGTTTTATGAAGCACCCCAAGGCACCTTTCCCCATAAGCAAGCACTAGTTGGTTTTCTAAATTTGAGACCCTGTTCTGTTTTGTAATTCAGTTCATGTGTAGTCAAGTTTACATTCCGTGTATTAGTGATATCTTATGATGTTTCTTTTTCTGTGTGACGTAGTTCACGTAGAATCACCGTACCTGCATCCACTCACTATGCTGCTACGGGCCTGATGACACAGATTTCATTGCTGAGTGATATTGCATTGTACGTACGTGCCACAACTTCTTTATCCATATTTTGCTTTCTGGGATATTTACCTGTTACTGTAGACGAGCTTCTTGTGAACACAGCCGTCCCAAATATTGGGGTGGCTGTCTGTTTTTGATTTTAATTTCCGTAAGCTATAGGACCATAAGTGGAAGTGCCATAGACTGTGTTGCTTTGTTTCTTATGTGTTTCAGGAAACACCATACACTTCTCCAGGCTGGCTGCTGGCAATTTACATCCTGCCAATCAGCATAACAAGGCTCCCTGTTCTCCATATCCTGTCCTACCTTTCTGGATTTTACACTTTTTTCAGATGGCCCTCTTGCCCGGGGGGCAGTGAGACTTCATTGTAGTGCAGATTTCCTTTACAGGCTTGCTTGGTTGGCCAAAAAGGGCGTATGCGTTTTTTCCTGAATATATTCAGGAAAAAACGCATACGCCCTTTTTGGCCAAGTGCATCATTGTCGACGTTCTGCCTCTTTTCCTATGCTTTCAGGGCAATTCCAGTCTACCCCCTGCAATCGTTTTCCTGAAATTCTGCCCCGCTTTCAAGTCCCCTTCGCAGGCTTACTTCAATATATTTTTGGAGGATAGCTGTCATTTATAACTCTGCAGGTTTGTGAATTACAGTGCCCCTGAGCTCCTTTCTTCAACTCGCTTTCTTGTGAACTGGGCACAAAACCGCAGGATTGCTTCAGGCCCTAATCTGTTTCGGGCAGGGCATGCTGAGCCTTTGGTAAATTCCTCTTCCTGGTGGGAAATGAGCGTTACATTTGCCCGTGCAGACACCTACAGCTAGTCTCTCATTGGTTCTCCCTATTCCTGTTCATCTTGCACAGAAATTGCAAGCTGTGCCAAACAGGAGGTTAAAGGCACTGACTCTCCAAGCAGGGAGACTGTTAGTAAATCATCTGGAATGGTGAACCCGAGGACCAGGATACGAAAACTGAGATGCATTTTAAATCATTTCCCCACAACACGGTGGACCATACTGTGGGTTTCACATGCATGTTTTAGCTGGAGGAAGAATCCCTTGAACCTGAAGAGTTGGGGCCCATGGAATAGGTACCATACAGTATGACTTCAAAGGGTGTGCATTTGCTCACCTAAACTCACCAATGCTATCAGCCTGAAGTGTCCAGCCTTATGTCTCAACCAGCTCTGGGTGTAGATGTGGTCAATCCCAGTTGCATCACATGCCCTGAGTGAATTATTTAAGAATTGCTCTCTATTTCACTGTCTTTGTGTTTTGTTTTCGAAATTTATTTTGATAATGGGATTTATCGGATTTTCACTGCTGCCTTTCGGCCGCTGTACACACCCTTGATTCTCTTACGGAGACATATATATCCATGGGTTTTAAGATTCTTCCTAGTCAGGTATATTCCTAGGCGTTGAATATGTGGTGTTGGGTCCATTTCGTTGAGCAAGGAGTAGGTCTTGTCTATTACATATTGGGCTTATGGAAAGTTATCTGTGCTAATTTCAGTCTCTGGTTTTATGCAGCACCCCAAGGCACCTTTCCCCATAAGCAAGCACTAGTTGGTTTTCTAAATTTGAGACCCTTTTCTATTTTGTAATTCAGTTCATGTGTAGTCAAGTTTACATTCCGTGTATTCGTGATATCTTATGATGTTTCTTTTTCTGTGTGACGTAGTTCACGTAGAATCACCGTACCTGCATCCACTCACTATGCCGCTATGGGCCTGATGACACAGATTTCATTGCTGAGTGATATTGCATTGTACGTACGTGCCACAAGTTCTTTATCCATTTTTTGCTTTCTGGGATATTTACCTGATACTGTAGACGAGCTTCTTGTGAACACAGCCGTCTCAAATATTGGGGTGGCTGTCTGTTTTTGATTTTAATTTCCGTAAGCTATAGGACCATAAGTGGAAGTGCCATAGGCTGTGTTGCTTTGTTTCTTTCGTGTTTCAGGAAACACCATACACTTCTCCAGGGTGGCTGCTGGCAATTTACATCCTGCCAATCAGCATAACAAGGCTCCCTGTTCTCCATATCCTGTCCTACCTTTCTGGATTTTACACTTTTTTCAGATGGCCCTTTTGCCAGGGGGGCAGTGAGACTTCATTGTAGTGCAGATTTCATTTACAGGCTTGCTTGGTTGGCCAAAAAGGGCGTATGCGTTTTTTCCTGAATATATTCAGGAAAAAACGCATACGCCCTTTTTGGCCAAGTGCATCATTGTCGACGTTCTGCCTCTTTTCCTATGCTTTCAGGGCAATTCCAGTCTACCCCCTGCAATCGTTTTCCTGAAATTCTGCCCCGCTTTCAAGTCCCCTTCGCAGGCTTACTTCAATATATTTTTGGAGGATAGCTGTCATTTATAACTCTGCAGGTTTGTGAATTACAGTGCCCCTGAGCTCCTTTCTTCAACTCGCTTTCTTGTGAGCTGGGCACAAAACCGCAGGATTGCTTCAGGCCCTAATCTGTTTCCAGCAGGGCACACTGAGCCTTTGTTTAATTCCTCTTCCTGGTGGGCAATGAGCGTTACATTTGCCCGTGCAGACACCTACAGCTAGTCTCTCATTGGTTCTCCCTATTCCTGTTCATTTTGCACAGAAATTGCAAGCTGTGCCAAAGAGGAGGTTAAAGGCACTGACTCTCCAAGCGGGGAGAGTGTTAGTAAAGCATCTGGAATGGTGAACCCGAGGACCAGGATACGAAAACTGAGATGCATTTTAAATCATTTCCCAATCACATGGTGGACGATACTCTTGGTTTCCCATGCATGTTTTAGCTGGAGGAAGAATCCCTTGAACCTGGAGAGTTGGGACCCATGGAATGGGTACCATGCAGTATGACTTCAAAGGGTCTGCATTTGCTCACGGAAACTCACCAATGCTATCAGCCTGAAGTGTCCAGCCTTATGTCTCAACCAGCTCTGGGTGTAGATGTGTTAAATCCCGGTTGCATCACATGCCCTGAGTGAATTATTTAAGAATTGCTCTCTATTTCACTGTCTTTATGATTTTTTTTTGAAATTTATTTTGATAATGGGATTTATCGGATTTTCACTGCTGCGTTTATGCCGCTGTACACACGCTTGATTCTCTTACGGAGACATATATATCCATGGGTTTTAAGATTCTTCCTAGTCAGGTATATTCCTAGGCGTTGAATATGTGGTGTTGGGTCCATTTCGTTGAGCAAGGAGTAGGTCTTCTCTATTACATATTTGGCTTATGGAAAGTTATCTGTGCTAATTTCAGTCTCTGGTTTTATGAAGCACCCCAACGCACCTTTCCCCATAAGCAAGCACTAGTTGGTTTTCTAAATTTGAGACCCTGTTCTGTTTTGTAATTCAGTTCATGTGTAGTCAAGTTTACATTCCGTGTATTAGTGATATCTTATGATGTTTCTTTTTCTGTGTGACGTAGTTCACGTAGAATCACCGTACCTGCATCCACTCACTATGCCGCTACGGGCCTGATGACACAGATTTCATTGCTGAGTGATATTGCATTGTACGTACGTGCCACAACTTCTTTATCCATATTTTGCTTTCTGGGATATTTACCTGTTACTGTAGACGAGCTTCTTGTGAACACAGCCGTCCCAAATATTGGGGTGGCTGTCTGTTTTTGATTTTAATTTCCGTAAGCTATAGGACCATAAGTGGAAGTGCCATAGACTGTGTTGCTTTGTTTCTTATGTGTTTCAGGAAACACCATACACTTCTCCAGGCTGGCTGCTGGCAATTTACATCCTGCCAATCAGCATAACAAGGCTCCCTGTTCTCCATATCCTGTCCTACCTTTCTGGATTTTACACTTTTTTCAGATGGCCCTCTTGCCCGGGGGGCAGTGAGACTTCATTGTAGTGCAGATTTCCTTTACAGGCTTGCTTGGTTGGCCAAAAAGGGCGTATGCGTTTTTTCCTGAATATATTCAGGAAAAAACGCATACGCCCTTTTTGGCCAAGTGCATCATTGTCGACGTTCTGCCTCTTTTCCTATGCTTTCAGGGCAATTCCAGTCTACCCCCTGCAATCGTTTTCCTGAAATTCTGCCCCGCTTTCAAGTCCCCTTCGCAGGCTTACTTCAATATATTTTTGGAGGATAGCTGTCATTTATAACTCTGCAGGTTTGTGAATTACAGTGCCCCTGAGCTCCTTTCTTCAACTCGCTTTCTTGTGAACTGGGCACAAAACCGCAGGATTGCTTCAGGCCCTAATCTGTTTCGGGCAGGGCATGCTGAGCCTTTGGTAAATTCCTCTTCCTGGTGGGAAATGAGCGTTACATTTGCCCGTGCAGACACCTACAGCTAGTCTCTCATTGGTTCTCCCTATTCCTGTTCATCTTGCACAGAAATTGCAAGCTGTGCCAAACAGGAGGTTAAAGGCACTGACTCTCCAAGCAGGGAGACTGTTAGTAAATCATCTGGAATGGTGAACCCGAGGACCAGGATACGAAAACTGAGATGCATTTTAAATCATTTCCCCATAACACGGTGGACCATACTGTGGGTTTCACATGCATGTTTTAGCTGGAGGAAGAATCCCTTGAACCTGAAGAGTTGGGACCCATGGAATAGGTACCATACAGTATGACTTCAAAGGGTGTGCATTTGCTCACCTAAACTCACCAATGCTATCAGCCTGAAGTGTCCAGCCTTATGTCTCAACCAGCTCTGGGTGTAGATGTGGTCAATCCCGGTTGCATCACATGCCCTGAGTGAATTATTTAAGAATTGCTCTCTATTTCACTGTCTTTGTGTTTTGTTTTCGAAATTTATTTTGATAATGGGATTTATCGGATTTTCACTGCTGCCTTTCGGCCGCTGTACACACCCTTGATTCTCTTACGGAGACATATATATCCATGGGTTTTAAGATTCTTCCTAGTCAGGTATATTCCTAGGCGTTGAATATGTGGTGTTGGGTCCATTTCGTTGAGCAAGGAGTAGGTCTTGTCTATTACATATTGGGCTTATGGAAAGTTATCTGTGCTAATTTCAGTCTCTGGTTTTATGCAGCACCCCAAGGCACCTTTCCCCATAAGCAAGCACTAGTTGGTTTTCTAAATTTGAGACCCTTTTCTATTTTGTAATTCAGTTCATGTGTAGTCAAGTTTACATTCCGTGTATTCGTGATATCTTATGATGTTTCTTTTTCTGTGTGACGTAGTTCACGTAGAATCACCGTACCTGCATCCACTCACTATGCCGCTATGGGCCTGATGACACAGATTTCATTGCTGAGTGATATTGCATTGTACGTACGTGCCACAACTTCTTTATCCATATTTTGCTTTCTGGGATATTTACCTGTTACTGTAGACGAGCTTCTTGTGAACACAGCCGTCCCAAATATTGGGGTGGCTGTCTGTTTTTGATTTTAATTTCCGTAAGCTATAGGACCATAAGTGGAAGTGCCATAGGCTGTGTTGCTTTGTTTCTTTCGTGTTTCAGGAAACACCATACACTTCTCCAGGGTGGCTGCTGGCAATTTACATCCTGCCAATCAGCATAACAAGGCTCCCTGTTCTCCATATCCTGTCCTACCTTTCTGGATTTTACACTTTTTTCAGATGGCCCTTTTGCCAGGGGGGCAGTGAGACTTCATTGTAGTGCAGATTTCATTTACAGGCTTGCTTGGTTGGCCAAAAAGGGCGTATGCGTTTTTTCCTGAATATATTCAGGAAAAAACGCATACGCCCTTTTTGGCCAAGTGCATCATTGTCGACGTTCTGCCTCTTTTCCTATGCTTTCAGGGCAATTCCAGTCTACCCCCTGCAATCGTTTTCCTGAAATTCTGCCCCGCTTTCAAGTCCCCTTCGCAGGCTTACTTCAATATATTTTTGGAGGAAAGCTGTCATTTATAACTCTGCAGGTTTGTGAATTACAGTGCCCCTGAGCTCCTTTCTTCAACTCGCTTTCTTGTGAGCTGGGCACAAAACCGCAGGATTGCTTCAGGCCCTAATCTGTTTCCAGCAGGGCACACTGAGCCTTTGTTTAATTCCTCTTCCTGGTGGGCAATGAGCGTTACATTTGCCCGTGCAGACACCTACAGCTAGTCTCTCATTGGTTCTCCCTATTCCTGTTCATTTTGCACAGAAATTGCAAGCTGTGCCAAAGAGGAGGTTAAAGGCACTGACTCTCCAAGCGGGGAGAGTGTTAGTAAAGCATCTGGAATGGTGAACCCGAGGACCAGGATACGAAAACTGAGATGCATTTTAAATCATTTCCCAATCACATGGTGGACGATACTCTTGGTTTCCCATGCATGTTTTAGCTGGAGGAAGAATCCCTTGAACCTGGAGAGTTGGGACCCATGGAATGGGTACCATGCAGTATGACTTCAAAGGGTCTGCATTTGCTCACCGAAACTCACCAATGCTATCAGCCTGAAGTGTCCAGCCTTATGTCTCAACCAGCTCTGGGTGTAGATGTGTTAAATCCCGGTTGCATCACATGCCCTGAGTGAATTATTTAAGAATTGCTCTCTATTTCACTGTCTTTATGATTTTTTTTTGAAATTTATTTTGATAATTGGATTTATCGGATTTTCACTGCTGCGTTTATGCCGCTGTACACACGCTTGATTCTCTTACGGAGACATATATATCCATGGGTTTTAAGATTCTTCCTAGTCAGGTATATTCCTAGGCGTTGAATATGTGGTGTTGGGTCCATTTCGTTGAGCAAGGAGTAGGTCTTCTCTATTACATATTTGGCTTATGGAAAGTTATCTGTGCTAATTTCAGTCTCTGGTTTTATGAAGCACCCCAAGGCACCTTTCCCCATAAGCAAGCACTAGTTGGTTTTCTAAATTTGAGACCCTGTTCTGTTTTGTAATTCAGTTCATGTGTAGTCAAGTTTACATTCCGTGTATTAGTGATATCTTATGATGTTTCTTTTTCTGTGTGACGTAGTTCACGTAGAATCACCGTACCTGCATCCACTCACTATGCTGCTACGGGCCTGATGACACAGATTTCATTGCTGAGTGATATTGCATTGTACGTACGTGCCACAACTTCTTTATCCATATTTTGCTTTCTGGGATATTTACCTGTTACTGTAGACGAGCTTCTTGTGAACACAGCCGTCCCAAATATTGGGGTGGCTGTCTGTTTTTGATTTTAATTTCCGTAAGCTATAGGACCATAAGTGGAAGTGCCATAGACTGTGTTGCTTTGTTTCTTATGTGTTTCAGGAAACACCATACACTTCTCCAGGCTGGCTGCTGGCAATTTACATCCTGCCAATCAGCATAACAAGGCTCCCTGTTCTCCATATCCTGTCCTACCTTTCTGGATTTTACACTTTTTTCAGATGGCCCTCTTGCCCGGGGGGCAGTGAGACTTCATTGTAGTGCAGATTTCCTTTACAGGCTTGCTTGGTTGGCCAAAAAGGGCGTATGCGTTTTTTCCTGAATATATTCAGGAAAAAACGCATACGCCCTTTTTGGCCAAGTGCATCATTGTCGACGTTCTGCCTCTTTTCCTATGCTTTCAGGGCAATTCCAGTCTACCCCCTGCAATCGTTTTCCTGAAATTCTGCCCCGCTTTCAAGTCCCCTTCGCAGGCTTACTTCAATATATTTTTGGAGGATAGCTGTCATTTATAACTCTGCAGGTTTGTGAATTACAGTGCCCCTGAGCTCCTTTCTTCAACTCGCTTTCTTGTGAACTGGGCACAAAACCGCAGGATTGCTTCAGGCCCTAATCTGTTTCGGGCAGGGCATGCTGAGCCTTTGGTAAATTCCTCTTCCTGGTGGGAAATGAGCGTTACATTTGCCCGTGCAGACACCTACAGCTAGTCTCTCATTGGTTCTCCCTATTCCTGTTCATCTTGCACAGAAATTGCAAGCTGTGCCAAACAGGAGGTTAAAGGCACTGACTCTCCAAGCAGGGAGACTGTTAGTAAATCATCTGGAATGGTGAACCCGAGGACCAGGATACGAAAACTGAGATGCATTTTAAATCATTTCCCCACAACACGGTGGACCATACTGTGGGTTTCACATGCATGTTTTAGCTGGAGGAAGAATCCCTTGAACCTGAAGAGTTGGGACCCATGGAATAGGTACCATACAGTATGACTTCAAAGGGTGTGCATTTGCTCACCTAAACTCACCAATGCTATCAGCCTGAAGTGTCCAGCCTTATGTCTCAACCAGCTCTGGGTGTAGATGTGGTCAATCCCGGTTGCATCACATGCCCTGAGTGAATTATTTAAGAATTGCTCTCTATTTCACTGTCTTTGTGTTTTGTTTTCGAAATTTATTTTGATAATGGGATTTATCGGATTTTCACTGCTGCCTTTCGGCCGCTGTACACACCCTTGATTCTCTTACGGAGACATATATATCCATGGGTTTTAAGATTCTTCCTAGTCAGGTATATTCCTAGGCGTTGAATATGTGGTGTTGGGTCCATTTCGTTGAGCAAGGAGTAGGTCTTGTCTATTACATATTGGGCTTATGGAAAGTTATCTGTGCTAATTTCAGTCTCTGGTTTTATGCAGCACCCCAAGGCACCTTTCCCCATAAGCAAGCACTAGTTGGTTTTCTAAATTTGAGACCCTTTTCTATTTTGTAATTCAGTTCATGTGTAGTCAAGTTTACATTCCGTGTATTCGTGATATCTTATGATGTTTCTTTTTCTGTGTGACGTAGTTCACGTAGAATCACCGTACCTGCATCCACTCACTATGCCGCTATGGGCCTGATGACACAGATTTCATTGCTGAGTGATATTGCATTGTACGTACGTGCCACAAGTTCTTTATCCATTTTTTGCTTTCTGGGATATTTACCTGATACTGTAGACGAGCTTCTTGTGAACACAGCCGTCTCAAATATTGGGGTGGCTGTCTGTTTTTGATTTTAATTTCCGTAAGCTATAGGACCATAAGTGGAAGTGCCATAGGCTGTGTTGCTTTGTTTCTTTCGTGTTTCAGGAAACACCATACACTTCTCCAGGGTGGCTGCTGGCAATTTACATCCTGCCAATCAGCATAACAAGGCTCCCTGTTCTCCATATCCTGTCCTACCTTTCTGGATTTTACACTTTTTTCAGATGGCCCTTTTGCCAGGGGGGCAGTGAGACTTCATTGTAGTGCAGATTTCATTTACAGGCTTGCTTGGTTGGCCAAAAAGGGCGTATGCGTTTTTTCCTGAATATATTCAGGAAAAAACGCATACGCCCTTTTTGGCCAAGTGCATCATTGTCGACGTTCTGCCTCTTTTCCTATGCTTTCAGGGCAATTCCAGTCTACCCCCTGCAATCGTTTTCCTGAAATTCTGCCCCGCTTTCAAGTCCCCTTCGCAGGCTTACTTCAATATATTTTTGGAGGAAAGCTGTCATTTATAACTCTGCAGGTTTGTGAATTACAGTGCCCCTGAGCTCCTTTCTTCAACTCGCTTTCTTGTGAGCTGGGCACAAAACCGCAGGATTGCTTCAGGCCCTAATCTGTTTCCAGCAGGGCACACTGAGCCTTTGTTTAATTCCTCTTCCTGGTGGGCAATGAGCGTTACATTTGCCCGTGCAGACACCTACAGCTAGTCTCTCATTGGTTCTCCCTATTCCTGTTCATTTTGCACAGAAATTGCAAGCTGTGCCAAAGAGGAGGTTAAAGGCACTGACTCTCCAAGCGGGGAGAGTGTTAGTAAAGCATCTGGAATGGTGAACCCGAGGACCAGGATACGAAAACTGAGATGCATTTTAAATCATTTCCCAATCACATGGTGGACGATACTCTTGGTTTCCCATGCATGTTTTAGCTGGAGGAAGAATCCCTTGAACCTGGAGAGTTGGGACCCATGGAATGGGTACCATGCAGTATGACTTCAAAGGGTCTGCATTTGCTCACCGAAACTCACCAATGCTATCAGCCTGAAGTGTCCAGCCTTATGTCTCAACCAGCTCTGGGTGTAGATGTGTTAAATCCCGGTTGCATCACATGCCCTGAGTGAATTATTTAAGAATTGCTCTCTATTTCACTGTCTTTATGATTTTTTTTTGAAATTTATTTTGATAATGGGATTTATCGGATTTTCACTGCTGCGTTTATGCCGCTGTACACACGCTTGATTTTCTTACGGAGACATATATATCCATGGGTTTTAAGATTCTTCCTAGTCAGGTATATTCCTAGGCGTTGAATATGTGGTGTTGGGTCCATTTCGTTGAGCAAGGAGTAGGTCTTGTCTATTACATATTTGGCTTATGGAAAGTTATCTGTGCTAATTTCAGTCTCTGGTTTTATGAAGCACCCCAACGCACCTTTCCCCATAAGCAAGCACTAGTTGGTTTTCTAAATTTGAGACCCTGTTCTGTTTTGTAATTCAGTTCATGTGTAGTCAAGTTTACATTCCGTGTATTAGTGATATCTTATGATGTTTCTTTTTCTGTGTGACGTAGTTCACGTAGAATCACCGTACCTGCATCCACTCACTATGCCGCTACGGGCCTGATGACACAGATTTCATTGCTGAGTGATATTGCATTGTACGTACGTGCCACAACTTCTTTATCCATATTTTGCTTTCTGGGATATTTACCTGTTACTGTAGACGAGCTTCTTGTGAACACAGCCGTCCCAAATATTGGGGTGGCTGTCTGTTTTTGATTTTAATTTCCGTAAGCTATAGGACCATAAGTGGAAGTGCCATAGACTGTGTTGCTTTGTTTCTTATGTGTTTCAGGAAACACCATACACTTCTCCAGGCTGGCTGCTGGCAATTTACATCCTGCCAATCAGCATAACAAGGCTCCCTGTTCTCCATATCCTGTCCTACCTTTCTGGATTTTACACTTTTTTCAGATGGCCCTCTTGCCCGGGGGGCAGTGAGACTTCATTGTAGTGCAGATTTCCTTTACAGGCTTGCTTGGTTGGCCAAAAAGGGCGTATGCGTTTTTTCCTGAATATATTCAGGAAAAAACGCATACGCCCTTTTTGGCCAAGTGCATCATTGTCGACGTTCTGCCTCTTTTCCTATGCTTTCAGGGCAATTCCAGTCTACCCCCTGCAATCGTTTTCCTGAAATTCTGCCCCGCTTTCAAGTCCCCTTCGCAGGCTTACTTCAATATATTTTTGGAGGATAGCTGTCATTTATAACTCTGCAGGTTTGTGAATTACAGTGCCCCTGAGCTCCTTTCTTCAACTCGCTTTCTTGTGAACTGGGCACAAAACCGCAGGATTGCTTCAGGCCCTAATCTGTTTCGGGCAGGGCATGCTGAGCCTTTGGTAAATTCCTCTTCCTGGTGGGAAATGAGCGTTACATTTGCCCGTGCAGACACCTACAGCTAGTCTCTCATTGGTTCTCCCTATTCCTGTTCATCTTGCACAGAAATTGCAAGCTGTGCCAAACAGGAGGTTAAAGACACTGACTCTCCAAGCAGGGAGACTCTTAGTAAATCATCTGGAATGGTGAACCCGAGGACCAGGATACGAAAACTGAGATGCATTTTAAATCATTTCCCCATAACACGGTGGACCATACTGTGGGTTTCACATGCATGTTTTAGCTGGAGGAAGAATCCCTTGAACCTGAAGAGTTGGGACCCACGGAATAGGTACCATACAGTATGACTTCAAAGGGTGTGCATTTGCTCACCTAAACTCACCAATGCTATCAGCCTGAAGTGTCCAGCCTTATGTCTCAACCAGCTCTGGGTGTAGATGTGGTCAATCCCGGTTGCATCACATGCCCTGAGTGAATTATTTAAGAATTGCTCTCTATTTCACTGTCTTTGTGTTTTGTTTTCGAAATTTATTTTGATAATGGGATTTATCGGATTTTCACTGCTGCCTTTCGGCCGCTGTACACACCCTTGATTCTCTTACGGAGACATATATATCCATGGGTTTTAAGATTCGTCCTAGTCAGGTATATTCCTAGGCGTTGAATATGTGGTGTTGGGTCCATTTCGTTGAGCAAGGAGTAGGTCTTGTCTATTACATATTGGGCTTATGGAAAGTTATCTGTGCTAATTTCAGTCTCTGGTTTTATGCAGCACCCCAAGGCACCTTTCCCCATAAGCAAGCACTAGTTGGTTTTCTAAATTTGAGACCCTGTTCTGTTTTGTAATTCAGTTCATGTGTAGTCAAGTTTACATTCCGTGTATTCGTGATATCTTATGATGTTTCTTTTTCTGTGTGACGTAGTTCACGTAGAATCACCGTACCTGCATCCACTCACTATGCCGCTATGGGCCTGATGACACAGATTTCATTGCTGAGTGATATTGCATTGTACGTACGTGCCACAAGTTCTTTATCCATTTTTTGCTTTCTGGGATATTTACCTAATACTGTAGACGAGCTTCTTGTGAACACAGCCGTCTCAAATATTGGGGTGGCTGTCTGTTTTTGATTTTAATTTCCGTAAGCTATAGGACCATAAGTGGAAGTGCCATAGGCTGTGTTGCTTTGTTTCTTTCGTGTTTCAGGAAACACCATACACTTCTCCAGGGTGGCTGCTGGCAATTTACATCCTGCCAATCAGCATAACAAGGCTCCCTGTTCTCCATATCCTGTCCTACCTTTCTGGATTTTACACTTTTTTCAGATGGCCCTTTTGCCAGGGGGGCAGTGAGACTTCATTGTAGTGCAGATTTCATTTACAGGCTTGCTTGGTTGGCCAAAAAGGGCGTATGCGTTTTTTCCTGAATATATTCAGGAAAAAACACATACGCCCTTTTTGGCCAAGTGCATCATTGTCGACGTTCTGCCTCTTTTCCTATGCTTTCAGGGCAATTCCAGTCTACCCCCTGCAATCGTTTTCCTGAAATTCTGCCCCGCTTTCAACTCCCCTTCGCAGGCTTACTTCAATATATTTTTGGAGGATAGCTGTCATTTATAACTCTGCAGGTTTGTGAATTACAGTGCCCCTGAGCTCCTTTCTTCAACTCGCTTTCTTGTGAGCTGGGCACAATACCGCAGGATTGCTTCAGGCCCTAATCTGTTTCCGGCAGGGCACGCTGAGCCTTTGGTTAATTCCTCTTCCTGGTGGGCAATGAGCGTTACATTTGCCCGTGCAGACACCTACAGCTAGTCTCTCATTGGTTCTCCCTATTCCTGTTCATTTTGCACAGAAATTGCAAGCTGTGCCAAAGAGGAGGTTAAAGGCACTGACTCTCCAAGCGGGGAGAGTGTTAGTAAAGCATCTGGAATGGTGAACCCGAGGACCAGGATACGAAAACTGAGATGCATTTTAAATCATTTCCCAATCACATGGTGGACGATACTCTTGGTTTCCCATGCATGTTTTAGCTGGAGGAAGAATCCCTTGAACCTGGAGAGTTGGGACCCATGGAATGGGTACCATGCAGTATGACTTCAAAGGGTCTGCATTTGCTCAACGAAACTCACCAATGCTATCAGCCTGAAGTGTCCAGCCTTATGTCTCAACCAGCTCTGGGTGTAGATGTTTTAAATCCCGGTTGCATCACATGCCCTGAGTGAATTATTTAAGAATTGCTCTCTATTTCACTGTCTTTATGATTTTTTTTGAAATTTATTTTGATAATGGGATTTATCGGATTTTCACTGCTGCGTTTATGCCGCTGTACACACGCTTGATTCTCTTACGGAGACATATATATCCATGGGTTTTAAGATTCTTCCTAGTCAGGTATATTCCTAGGCGTTGAATATGTGGTGTTGGGTCCATTTCGTTGAGCAAGGAGTAGGTCTTGTCTATTACATATTTGGCTTATGGAAAGTTATCTGTGCTAATTTCAGTCTCTGGTTTTATGAAGCACCCCAACGCACCTTTCCCCATAAGCAAGCACTAGTTGGTTTTCTAAATTTGAGACCCTGTTCTGTTTTGTAATTCAGTTCATGTGTAGTCAAGTTTACATTCCGTGTATTAGTGATATCTTATGATGTTTCTTTTTCTGTGTGACGTAGTTCACGTAGAATCACCGTACCTGCATCCACTCACTATGCCGCTACGGGCCTGATGACACAGATTTCATTGCTGAGTGATATTGCATTGTACGTACGTGCCACAACTTCTTTATCCATATTTTGCTTTCTGGGATATTTACCTGTTACTGTAGCCGAGCTTCTTGTGAACACAGCCGTCCCAAATATTGGGGTGGCTGTCTGTTTTTGATTTTAATTTCCGTAAGCTATAGGACCATAAGTGGAAGTGCCATAGACTGTGTTGCTTTGTTTCTTATGTGTTTCAGGAAACACCATACACTTCTCCAGGCTGGCTGCTGGCAATTTACATCCTGCCAATCAGCATAACAAGGCTCCCTGTTCTCCATATCCTGTCCTACCTTTCTGGATTTTACACTTTTTTCAGATGGCCCTCTTGCCCGGGGGGCAGTGAGACTTCATTGTAGTGCAGATTTCCTTTACAGGCTTGCTTGGTTGGCCAAAAAGGGCGTATGCGTTTTTTCCTGAATATATTCAGGAAAAAACGCATACGCCCTTTTTGGCCAAGTGCATCATTGTCGACGTTCTGCCTCTTTTCCTATGCTTTCAGGGCAATTCCAGTCTACCCCCTGCAATCGTTTTCCTGAAATTCTGCCCCGCTTTCAAGTCCCCTTCGCAGGCTTACTTCAATATATTTTTGGAGGATAGCTGTCATTTATAACTCTGCAGGTTTGTGAATTACAGTGCCCCTGAGCTCCTTTCTTCAACTCGCTTTCTTGTGAGCTGGGCACAAAACCGCAGGATTGCTTCAGGCCCTAATCTGTTTCCGGCAGGGCACGCTGAGCCTTTGGTTAATTCCTCTTCCTGGTGGGAAATGAGCGTTACATTTGCCCGTGCAGACACCTACAGCTAGTCTCTCATTGGTTCTCCCTATTCCTGTTCATCTTGCACAGAAATTGCAAGCTGTGCCAAACAGGAGGTTAAAGGCACTGACTCTCCAAGCAGGGAGACTGTTAGTAAATCATCTGGAATGGTGAACCCGAGGACCAGGATACGAAAACTGAGATGCATTTTAAATCATTTCCCCATAACACGGTGGACCATACTGTGAGTTTCACATGCATGTTTTAGTTGGAGGAAGAATCCCTTGAACCTGAAGAGTTGGGACCCATGGAATAGGTACCATACAGTATGACTTCAAAGGGTGTGCATTTGCTCACCTAAACTCACCAATGCTATCAGCCTGAAGTGTCCAGCCTTATGTCTCAACCAGCTCTGGGTGTAGATGTGGTCAATCCCGGTTGCATCACATGCCCTGAGTGAATTATTTAAGAATTGCTCTCTATTTCACTGTCTTTGTGTTTTGTTTTCGAAATTTATTTTGATAATGGGATTTATCGGATTTTCACTGCTGCCTTTCGGCTGCTGTACACACCCTTGATTCTCTTACGGAGACATATATATCCATGGGTTTTAAGATTCTTCCTAGTCAGGTATATTCCTAGGCGTTGAATATATGGTGTTGGGTCCATTTCGTTGAGCAAGGAGTAGGTCTTGTCTATTACATATTGGGCTTATGGAAAGTTATCTGTGCTAATTTCAGTCTCTGGTTTTATGCAGCACCCCAAGGCACCTTTCCCCATAAGCAAGCACTAGTTGGTTTTCTAAATTTGAGACCCTTTTCTATTTTGTAATTCAGTTCATGTGTAGTCAAGTTTACATTCCGTGTATTCGTGATATCTTATGATGTTTCTTTTTCTGTGTGACGTAGTTCACGTAGAATCACCGTACCTGCATCCACTCACTATGCCGCTATGGGCCTGATGACACAGATTTCATTGCTGAGTGATATTGCATTGTACGTACGTGCCACAAGTTCTTTATCCATTTTTTGCTTTCTGGGATATTTACCTGAAACTGTAGACGAGCTTCTTGTGAACACAGCCGTCTCAAATATTGGGGTGGCTGTCTGTTTTTGATTTTAATTTCCGTAAGCTATAGGACCATAAGTGGAAGTGCCATAGGCTGTGTTGCTTTGTTTCTTTCGTGTTTCAGGAAACACCATACACTTCTCCAGGCTGGCTGCTGGCAATTTACATCCTGCCAATCAGCATAACAAGGCTCCCTGTTCTCCATATCCTGTCCTACCTTTCTGGATTTTACACTTTTTTCAGATGGCCCTCTTGCCCGGGGGGCAGTGAGACTTCATTGTAGTGCAGATTTCCTTTACAGGCTTGCTTGGTTGGCCAAAAAGGGCGTATGCGTTTTTTCCTGAATATATTCAGGAAAAAACGCATACGCCCTTTTTGGCCAAGTGCATCATTGTCGACGTTCTGCCTCTTTTCCTATGCTTTCAGGGCAATTCCAGTCTACCCCCTGCAATCGTTTTCCTGAAATTCTGCCCCGCTTTCAAGTCCCCTTCGCAGGCTTACTTCAATATATTTTTGCAGGATAGCTGTCATTTATAACTCTGCAGGTTTGTGAATTACAGTGCCCCTGAGCTCCTTTCTTCAACTCGCTTTCTTGTGAGCTGGGCACAAAACCGCAGGATTGCTTCAGGCCCTAATCTGTTTCCGGCAGGGCACGCTGAGCCTTTGGTTAATTCCTCTTCCTGGTGGGAAATGAGCGTTACATTTGCCCGTGCAGACACCTACAGCTAGTCTCTCATTGGTTCTCCCTATTCCTGTTCATTTTGCACAGAAATTGCAAGCTGTGCCAAAGAGGAGGTTAAAGGCACTGACTCTCCAAGCGGGGAGAGTGTTAGTAAAGCATCTGGAATGGTGAACCCGAGGACCAGGATACGAAAACTGAGATGCATTTTAAATCATTTCCCAATCACATGGTGGACGATACTCTTGGTTTCCCATGCATGTTTTAGCTGGAGGAAGAATCCCTTGAACCTGGAGAGTTGGGACCCATGGAATGGGTACCATGCAGTATGACTACAAAGGGTCTGCATTTGCTCACGGAAACTCACCAATGCTATCAGCCTGAAGTGTCCAGCCTTATGTCTCAACCAGCTCTGGGTGTAGATGTGTTAAATCCCGGTTGCATCACATGCCCTGAGTGAATTATTTAAGAATTGCTCTCTATTTCACTGTCTTTATGATTTTTTTTTGAAATTTATTTTGATAATGGGATTTATCGGATTTTCACTGCTGCGTTTATGCCGCTGTACACACGCTTGATTTTCTTACGGAGACATATATATCCATGGGTTTTAAGATTCTTCCTACTCAGGTATATTCCTAGGCGTTGAATATGTGGTGTTGGGTCCATTTCGTTGAGCAAGGAGTAGGTCTTCTCTATTATATATTTGGCTTATGGAAAGTTATCTGTGCTAATTTCAGTCTCTGGTTTTATGAAGCACCCCAACGCACCTTTCCCCATAAGCAAGCACTAGTTGGTTTTCTAAATTTGAGACCCTGTTCTGTTTTGTAATTCAGTTCATGTGTAGTCAAGTTTACATTCCGTGTATTAGTGATATCTTATGATGTTTCTTTTTCTGTGTGACGTAGTTCACGTAGAATCACCGTACCTGCATCCACTCACTATGCCGCTACGGGCCTGATGACACAGATTTCATTGCTGAGTGATATTGCATTGTACCTACGTGCCACAACTTCTTTATCCATATTTTGCTTTCTGGGATATTTACCTGTTACTGTAGACGAGCTTCTTGTGAACACAGCCGTCCCAAATATTGGGGTGGCTGTCTGTTTTTGATTTTAATTTCCGTAAGCTATAGGACCATAAGTGGAAGTGCCATAGACTGTGTTGCTTTGTTTCTTATGTGTTTCAGGAAACACCATACACTTCTCCAGGCTGGCTGCTGGCAATTTACATCCTGCCAATCAGCATAACAAGGCTCCCTGTTCTCCATATCCTGTCCTACCTTTCTGGATTTTACACTTTTTTCAGATGGCCCTCTTGCCCAGGGGGCAGTGAGACTTCATTGTAGTGCAGATTTCCTTTACAGGCTTGCTTGGTTGGCCAAAAAGGGCGTATGCGTTTTTTCCTGAATATATTCAGGAAAAAACGCATACGCCCTTTTTGGCCAAGTGCATCATTGTCGACGTTCTGCCTCTTTTCCTATGCTTTCAGGGCAATTCCAGTCTACCCCCTGCAATCGTTTTCCTGAAATTCTGCCCCGCTTTCAAGTCCCCTTCGCAGGCTTACTTCAATATATTTTTGGAGGATAGCTGTCATTTATAACTCTGCAGGTTTGTGAATTACAGTGCCCCTGAGCTCCTTTCTTCAACTCGCTTTCTTGTGAACTGGGCACAAAACCGCAGGATTGCTTCAGGCCCTAATCTGTTTCGGGCAGGGCATGCTGAGCCTTTGGTAAATTCCTCTTCCTGGTGGGAAATGAGCGTTACATTTGCCCGTGCAGACACCTACAGCTAGTCTCTCATTGGTTCTCCCTATTCCTGTTCATCTTGCACAGAAATTGCAAGCTGTGCCAAACAGGAGGTTAAAGGCACTGACTCTCCAAGCAGGGAGACTGTTAGTAAATCATCTGGAATGGTGAACCCGAGGACCAGGATACGAAAACTGAGATGCATTTTAAATCATTTCCCCATAACACGGTGGACCATACTGTGGGTTTCACATGCATGTTTTACCTGGAGGAAGAATCCCTTGAACCTGAAGAGTTGGGACCCATGGAATAGGTACCATACAGTATGACTTCAAAGGGTGTGCATTTGCTCACCTAAACTCACCAATGCTATCAGCCTGAAGTGTCCAGCCTTATGTCTCAACCAGCTCTGGGTGTAGATGTGGTCAATCCCGGTTGCATCACATGCCCTGAGTGAATTATTTAAGAATTGCTCTCTATTTCACTGTCTTTGTGTTTTGTTTTCGAAATTTATTTTGATAATGGGATTTATCGGATTTTCACTGCTGCCTTTCGGCCGCTGTACACACCCTTGATTCTCTTACGGAGACATATATATCCATGGGTTTTAAGATTCTTCCTAGTCAGGTATATTCCTAGGCGTTGAATATGTGGTGTTGGGTCCATTTCGTTGAGCAAGGAGTAGGTCTTTTCTATTACATATTGGGCTTATGGAAAGTTATCTGTGCTAATTTCAGTCTCTGGTTTTATGCAGCACCCCAAGGCACCTTTCCCCATAAGCAAGCACTAGTTGGTTTTCTAAATTTGAGACCCTTTTCTATTTTGTAATTCAGTTCATGTGTAGTCAAGTTTACATTCCGTGTATTCGTGATATCTTATGATGTTTCTTTTTCTGTGTGACGTAGTTCACGTAGAATCACCGTACCTGCATCCACTCACTATGCCGCTATGGGCCTGATGACACAGATTTCATTGCTGAGTGATATTGCATTGTACGTACGTGCCACAAGTTCTTTATCCATTTTTTGCTTTCTGGGGTATTTACCTGAAACTGTAGACGAGCTTCTTGTGAACACAGCCGTCTCAAATATTGGGGTGGCTGTCTGTTTTTGATTTTAATTTCCGTAAGCTATAGGACCATAAGTGGAAGTGCCATAGGCTGTGTTGCTTTGTTTCTTTCGTGTTTCAGGAAACACCATACACTTCTCCAGGGTGGCTGCTGGCAATTTACATCCTGGCAATCAGCATAACAAGGCTCCCTGTTCTCCATATCCTGTCCTACCTTTCTGGATTTTACACTTTTTTCAGATGGCCCTTTTGCCAGGGGGGCAGTGAGACTTCATTGTAGTGCAGATTTCATTTACAGGCTTGCTTGGTTGGCCAAAAAGGGCGTATGCGTTTTTTCCTGAATATATTCAGGAAAAAACACATACGCCCTTTTTGGCCAAGTGCATCATTGTCGACGTTCTGCCTCTTTTCCTATGCTTTCAGGGCAATTCCAGTCTACCCCCTGCAATCGTTTTCCTGAAATTCTGCCCCGCTTTCAACTCCCCTTCGCAGGCTTACTTCAATATATTTTTGGAGGATAGCTGTCATTTATAACTCTGCAGGTTTGTGAATTACAGTGCCCCTGAGCTCCTTTCTTCAACTCGCTTTCTTGTCAGCTGGGCACAAAACCGCAGGATTGCTTCAGGCCCTAATCTGTTTCCGGCAGGGCACGCTGAGCCTTTGGTTAATTCCTCTTCCTGGTGGGAAATGAGCGTTACATTTGCCCGTGCAGACACCTACAGCTAGTCTCTCATTGGTTCTCCCTATTCCTGTTCATTTTGCACAGAAATTGCAAGCTGTGCCAAAGAGGAGGTTAAAGGCACTGACTCTCCAAGCGGGGAGAGTGTTAGTAAAGCATCTGGAATGGTGAACCCGAGGACCAGGATACGAAAACTGAGATGCATTTTAAATCATTTCCCAATCACATGGTGGACGATACTCTTGGTTTCCCATGCATGTTTTAGCTGGAGGAAGAATCCCTTGAACCTGGAGAGTTGGGACCCATGGAATGGGTACCATGCAGTATGACTTCAAAGGGTCTGCATTTGCTCACCGAAACTCACCAATGCTATCAGCCTGAAGTGTCCAGCCTTATGTCTCAACCAGCTCTGGGTGTAGATGTGTTAAATCCCGGTTGCATCACATGCCCTGAGTGAATTATTTAAGAATTGCTCTCTATTTCACTGTCTTTATGATTTTTTTTTGAAATTTATTTTGATAATGGGATTTATCGGATTTTCACTGCTGCGTTTATGCCGCTGTACACACGCTTGATTCTCTTACGGAGACATATATATCCATGGGTTTTAAGATTCTTCCTAGTCAGGTATATTCCTAGGCGTTGAATATGTGGTGTTGGGTCCATTTCGTTGAGCAAGGAGTAGGTCTTCTCTATTACATATTTGGCTTATGGAAAGTTATCTGTGCTAATTTCAGTCTCTGGTTTTATGAAGCACCCCAACGCACCTTTCCCCATAAGCAAGCACTAGTTGGTTTTCTAAATTTGAGACCCTGTTCTGTTTTGTAATTCAGTTCATGTGTAGTCAAGTTTACATTCCGTGTATTAGTGATATCTTATGATGTTTCTTTTTCTGTGTGACGTAGTTCACGTAGAATCACCGTACCTGCATCCACTCACTATGCCGCTACGGGCCTGATGACACAGATTTCATTGCTGAGTGATATTGCATTGTACGTACGTGCCACAACTTCTTTATCCATATTTTGCTTTCTGGGATATTTACCTGTTACTGTAGACGAGCTTCTTGTGAACACAGCCGTCCCAAATATTGGGGTGGCTGTCTGTTTTTGATTTTAATTTCCGTAAGCTATAGGACCATAAGTGGAAGTGCCATAGACTGTGTTGCTTTGTTTCTTATGTGTTTCAGGAAACACCATACACTTCTCCAGGCTGGCTGCTGGCTATTTACATCCTGCCAATCAGCATAACAAGGCTCCCTGTTCTCCATATCCTGTCCTACCTTTCTGGATTTTACACTTTTTTCAGATGGCCCTCTTGCCCGGAGGGCAGTGAGACTTCATTGTAGTGCAGATTTCCTTTACAGGCTTGCTTGGTTGGCCAAAAAGGGCGTATGCGTTTTTTCCTGAATATATTCAGGAAAAAACGCATACGCCCTTTTTGGCCAAGTGCATCATTGTCGACGTTCTGCCTCTTTTCCTATGCTTTCAGGGCAATTCCAGTCTACCCCCTGCAATCGTTTTCCTGAAATTCTGCCCCGCTTTCAAGTCCCCTTCGCAGGCTTACTTCAATATATTTTTGGAGGATAGCTGTCATTTATAACTCTGCAGGTTTGTGAATTACAGTGCCCCTGAGCTCCTTTCTTCAACTCGCTTTCTTGTGAGCTGGGCACAAAACCGCAGGATTGCTTCAGGCCCTAATCTGTTTCCGGCAGGGCACGCTGAGCCTTTGGTTAATTCCTCTTCCTGGTGGGAAATGAGCGTTACATTTGCCCGTGCAGACACCTACAGCTAGTCTCTCATTGGTTCTCCCTATTCCTGTTCATTTTGCACAGAAATTGCAAGCTGTGCCAAAGAGGAGGTTAAAGGCACTGACTCTCCAAGCGGGGAGAGTGTTAGTAAAGCATCTGGAATGGTGAACCCGAGGACCAGGATACGAAAACTGAGATGCATTTTAAATCATTTCCCAATCACATGGTGGACGATACTCTTGGTTTCCCATGCATGTTTTAGCTGGAGGAAGAATCCCTTGAACCTGGAGAGTTGGGACCCATGGAATGGGTACCATGCAGTATGACTTCAAAGGGTCTGCATTTGCTCACCGAAACTCACCAATGCTATCAGCCTGAAGTGTCCAGCCTTATGTCTCAACCAGCTCTGGGTGTAGATGTGTTAAATCCCGGTTGCATCACATGCCCTGAGTGAATTATTTAAGAATTGCTCTCTATTTCACTGTCTTTATGATTTTTTTTTGAAATTTATTTTGATAATGGGATTTATCGGATTTTCACTGCTGCGTTTATGCCGCTGTACACACGCTTGATTTTCTTACGGAGACATATATATCCATGGGTTTTAAGATTCTTCCTAGTCAGGTATATTCCTAAGCGTTGAATATGTGGTGTTGGGTCCATTTCGTTGAGCAAGGAGTAGGTCTTCTCTATTACATATTTGGCTTATGGAAAGTTATCTGTGCTAATTTCAGTCTCTGGTTTTATGAAGCACCCCAACGCACCTTTCCCCATAAGCAAGCACTAGTTGGTTTTCTAAATTTGAGACCCTGTTCTGTTTTGTAATTCAGTTCATGTGTAGTCAAGTTTACATTCCGTGTATTAGTGATATCTTATGATGTTTCTTTTTCTGTGTGACGTAGTTCACGTAGAATCACCGTACCTGCATCCACTCACTATGCCGCTACGGGCCTGATGACACAGATTTCATTGCTGAGTGATATTGCATTGTACCTACGTGCCACAACTTCTTTATCCATATTTTGCTTTCTGGGATATTTACCTGTTACTGTAGACGAGCTTCTTGTGAACACAGCCGTCCCAAATATTGGGGTGGCTGTCTGTTTTTGATTTTAATTTCCGTAAGCTATAGGACCATAAGTGGAAGTGCCATAGACTGTGTTGCTTTGTTTCTTATGTGTTTCAGGAAACACCATACACTTCTCCAGGCTGGCTGCTGGCAATTTACATCCTGCCAATCAGCATAACAAGGCTCCCTGTTCTCCATATCCTGTCCTACCTTTCTGGATTTTACACTTTTTTCAGATGGCCCTCTTGCCCGGGGGGCAGTGAGACTTCATTGTAGTGCAGATTTCCTTTACAGGCTTGCTTGGTTGGCCAAAAAGGGCGTATGCGTTTTTTCCTGAATATATTCAGGAAAAAACGCATACGCCCTTTTTGGCCAAGTGCATCATTGTCGACGTTCTGCCTCTTTTCCTATGCTTTCAGGGCAATTCCAGTCTACCCCCTGCAATCGTTTTCCTGAAATTCTGCCCCGCTTTCAAGTCCCCTTCGCAGGCTTACTTCAATATATTTTTGGAGGATAGCTGTCATTTATAACTCTGCAGGTTTGTGAATTACAGTGCCCCTGAGCTCCTTTCTTCAACTCGCTTTCTTGTGAACTGGGCACAAAACCGCAGGATTGCTTCAGGCCCTAATCTGTTTCGGGCAGGGCATGCTGAGCCTTTGGTAAATTCCTCTTCCTGGTGGGAAATGAGCGTTACATTTGCCCGTGCAGACACCTACAGCTAGTCTCTCATTGGTTCTCCCTATTCCTGTTCATCTTGCACAGAAATTGCAAGCTGTGCCAAACAGGAGGTTAAAGGCACTGACTCTCCAAGCAGGGAGACTGTTAGTAAATCATCTGGAATGGTGAACCCGAGGACCAGGATACGAAAACTGAGATGCATTTTAAATCATTTCCCCATAACACGGTGGACCATACTGTGGGTTTCACATGCATGTTTTAGCTGGAGGAAGAATCCCTTGAACCTGAAGAGTTGGGACCCATGGAATAGGTACCATACAGTATGACTTCAAAGGGTGTGCATTTGCTCACCTAAACTCACCAATGCTATCAGCCTGAAGTGTCCAGCCTTATGTCTCAACCAGCTCTGGGTGTAGATGTGGTCAATCCCGGTTGCATCACATGCCCTGAGTGAATTATTTAAGAATTGCTCTCTATTTCACTGTCTTTGTGTTTTGTTTTCGAAATTTATTTTGATAATGGGATTTATCGGATTTTCACTGCTGCCTTTCGGCCGCTGTACACACCCTTGATTCTCTTACGGAGACATATATATCCATGGGTTTTAAGATTCTTCCTAGTCAGGTATATTCCTAGGCGTTGAATATGTGGTGTTGGGTCCATTTCGTTGAGCAAGGAGTAGGTCTTGTCTATTACATATTGGGCTTATGGAAAGTTATCTGTGCTAATTTCAGTCTCTGGTTTAATGCAGCACCCCAAGGCACCTTTCCCCATAAGCAAGCACTAGTTGGTTTTCTAAATTTGAGACCCTTTTCTATTTTGTAATTCAGTTCATGTGTAGTCAAGTTTACATTCCGTGTATTCGTGATATCTTATGATGTTTCTTTTTCTGTGTGACGTAGTTCACGTAGAATCACCGTACCTGCATCCACTCACTATGCCGCTATGGGCCTGATGACACAGATTTCATTGCTGAGTGATATTGCATTGTACGTACGTGCCACAAGTTCTTTATCCATTTTTTGCTTTCTGGGGTATTTACCTGAAACTGTAGACGAGCTTCTTGTGAACACAGCCGTCTCAAATATTGGGGTGGCTGTCTGTTTTTGATTTTAATTTCCGTAAGCTATAGGACCATAAGTGGAAGTGCCATAGGCTGTGTTGCTTTGTTTCTTTCGTGTTTCAGGAAACACCATACACTTCTCCAGGGTGGCTGCTGGCAATTTACATCCTGCCAATCAGCATAACAAGGCTCCCTGTTCTCCATATCCTGTCCTACCTTTCTGGATTTTACACTTTTTTCAGATGGCCCTTTTGCCAGGGGGGCAGTGAGACTTCATTGTAGTGCAGATTTCATTTACAGGCTTGCTTGGTTGGCCAAAAAGGGCGTATGCGTTTTTTCCTGAATATATTCAGGAAAAAACACATACGCCCTTTTTGGCCAAGTGCATCATTGTCGACGTTCTGCCTCTTTTCCTATGCTTTCAGGGCAATTCCAGTCTACCCCCTGCAATCGTTTTCCTGAAATTCTGCCCCGCTTTCAACTCCCCTTCGCAGGCTTAACTCAATATATTTTTGGAGGATAGCTGTCATTTATAACTCTGCAGGTTTGTGAATTACAGTGCCCCTGAGCTCCTTTCTTCAACTCGCTTTCTTGTCAGCTGGGCACAAAACCGCAGGATTGCTTCAGGCCCTAATCTGTTTCGGGCAGGGCACGCTGAGCCTTTGTTTAATTCCTCTTCCTGGTGGGCAATGAGCGTTACATTTGCCCGTGCAGACACCTACAGCTAGTCTCTCATTGGTTCTCCCTATTCCTGTTCATTTTGCACAGAAATTGCAAGCTGTGCCAAACAGGAGGTTAAAGGCACTGACTCTCCAAGCAGGGAGACTGTTAGTAAATCATCTGGAATGGTGAACCCGAGGACCAGGATACGAAAACTGAGATGCATTTTAAATCATTTCCCCATAACACGGTGGACCATACTGTGGGTTTCACATGCATGTTTTAGCTGGAGGAAGAATCCCTTGAACCTGAAGAGTTGGGACCCATGGAATAGGTACCATACAGTATGACTTCAAAGGGTGTGCATTTGCTCACCTAAACTCACCAATGCTATCAGCCTGAAGTGTCCAGCCTTATGTCTCAACCAGCTCTGGGTGTAGATGTGGTCAATCCCGGTTGCATCACATGCCCTGAGTGAATTATTTAAGAATTGCTCTCTATTTCACTGTCTTTGTGTTTTGTTTTCGAAATTTATTTTGATAATGGGATTTATCGGATTTTCACTGCTGCCTTTCGGCCGCTGTACACACCCTTGATTCTCTTACGGAGACATATATATCCATGGGTTTTAAGATTCTTCCTAGTCAGGTATATTCCTAGGCGTTGAATATGTGGTGTTGGGTCCATTTCGTTGAGCAAGGAGTAGGTCTTGTCTATTACATATTGGGCTTATGGAAAGTTATCTGTGCTAATTTCAGTCTCTGGTTTTATGCAGCACCCCAAGGCACCTTTCCCCATAAGCAAGCACTAGTTGGTTTTCTAAATTTGAGACCCTTTTCTATTTTGTAATTCAGTTCATGTGTAGTCAAGTTTACATTCCGTGTATTCGTGATATCTTATGATGTTTCTTTTTCTGTGTGACGTAGTTCACGTAGAATCACCGTACCTGCATCCACTCACTATGCCGCTATGGGCCTGATGACACAGATTTCATTGCTGAGTGATATTGCATTGTACGTACGTGCCACAAGTTCTTTATCCATTTTTTGCTTTCTGGGGTATTTACCTGAAACTGTAGACGAGCTTCTTGTGAACACAGCCGTCTCAAATATTGGGGTGGCTGTCTGTTTTTGATTTTAATTTCCGTAAGCTATAGGACCATAAGTGGAAGTGCCATAGGCTGTGTTGCTTTGTTTCTTTCGTGTTTCAGGAAACACCATACACTTCTCCAGGGTGGCTGCTGGCAATTTACATCCTGCCAATCAGCATAACAAGGCTCCCTGTTCTCCATATCCTGTCCTACCTTTCTGGATTTTACACTTTTTTCAGATGGCCCTTTTGCCAGGGGGGCAGTGAGACTTCATTGTAGTGCAGATTTCATTTACAGGCTTGCTTGGTTGGCCAAAAAGGGCGTATGCGTTTTTTCCTGAATATATTCAGGAAAAAACACATACGCCCTTTTTGGCCAAGTGCATCATTGTCGACGTTCTGCCTCTTTTCCTATGCTTTCAGGGCAATTCCAGTCTACCCCCTGCAATCGTTTTCCTGAAATTCTGCCCCGCTTTCAACTCCCCTTCGCAGGCTTAACTCAATATATTTTTGGAGGATAGCTGTCATTTATAACTCTGCAGGTTTGTGAATTACAGTGCCCCTGAGCTCCTTTCTTCAACTCGCTTTCTTGTCAGCTGGGCACAAAACCGCAGGATTGCTTCAGGCCCTAATCTGTTTCCGGCAGGGCACGCTGAGCCTTTGGTTAATTCCTCTTCCTGGTGGGAAATGAGCGTTACATTTGCCCGTGCAGACACCTACAGCTAGTCTCTCATTGGTTCTCCCTATTCCTGCTCATTTTGCACAGAAATTGCAAGCTGTGCCAAAGAGGAGGTTAAAGGCACTGACTCTCCAAGCGGGGAGAGTGTTAGTAAAGCATCTGGAATGGTGAACCCGAGGACCAGGATATGAAAACTGAGATGCATTTTAAATCATTTCCCAATCACATGGTGGACGATACTCTTGGTTTCCCATGCATGTTTTAGCTGGAGGAAGAATCCCTTGAACCTGGAGAGTTGGGACCCATGGAATGGGTACCATGCAGTATGACTTCAAAGGGTCTGCATTTGCTCACCGAAACTCACCAATGCTATCAGCCTGAAGTGTCCAGCCTTATGTCTCAACCAGCTCTGGGTGTAGATGTGTTAAATCCCGGTTGCATCACATGCCCTGAGTGAATTATTTAAGAATTGCTCTCTATTTCACTGTCTTTATGATTTTTTTTTGAAATTTATTTTGATAATGGGATTTATCGGATTTTCACTGCTGCGTTTATGCCGCTGTACACACGCTTGATTCTCTTACGGAGACATATATATCCATGGGTTTTAAGATTCTTCCTAGTCAGGTATATTCCTAGGCGTTGAATATGTGGTGTTGGGTCCATTTCGTTGAGCAAGGAGTAGGTCTTCTCTATTACATATTTGGCTTATGGAAAGTTATCTGTGCTAATTTCAGTCTCTGGTTTTATGAAGCACCCCAACGCACCTTTCCCCATAAGCAAGCACTAGTTGGTTTTCTAAATTTGAGACCCTGTTCTGTTTTGTAATTCAGTTCATGTGTAGTCAAGTTTACATTCCGTGTATTAGTGATATCTTATGATGTTTCTTTTTCTGTGTGACGTAGTTCACGTAGAATCACCGTACCTGCATCCACTCACTATGCCGCTACGGGCCTGATGACACAGATTTCATTGCTGAGTGATATTGCATTGTACGTACGTGCCACAACTTCTTTATCCATATTTTGCTTTCTGGGATATTTACCTGTTACTGTAGACGAGCTTCTTGTGAACACAGCCGTCCCAAATATTGGGGTGGCTGTCTGTTTTTGATTTTAATTTCCGTAAGCTATAGGACCATAAGTGGAAGTGCCATAGACTGTGTTGCTTTGTTTCTTATGTGTTTCAGGAAACACCATACACTTCTCCAGGCTGGCTGCTGGCAATTTACATCCTGCCAATCAGCATAACAAGGCTCCCTGTTCTCCATATCCTGTCCTACCTTTCTGGATTTTACACTTTTTTCAGATGGCCCTCTTGCCCGGGGGGCAGTGAGACTTCATTGTAGTGCAGATTTCCTTTACAGGCTTGCTTGGTTGGCCAAAAAGGGCGTATGCGTTTTTTCCTGAATATATTCAGGAAAAAACGCATACGCCCTTTTTGGCCAAGTGCATCATTGTCGACGTTCTGCCTCTTTTCCTATGCTTTCAGGGCAATTGCAGTCTACCCCCTGCAATCGTTTTCCTGAAATTCTGCCCCGCTTTCAAGTCCCCTTCGCAGGCTTACTTCAATATATTTTTGGAGGATAGCTGTCATTTATAACTCTGCAGGTTTGTGAATTACAGTGCCCCTGAGCTCCTTTCTTCAACTCGCTTTCTTGTGAGCTGGGCACAAAACCGCAGGATTGCTTCAGGCCCTAATCTGTTTCCGGCAGGGCACGCTGAGCCTTTGGTTAATTCCTCTTCCTGGTGGGAAATGAGCATTACATTTGCCCGTGCAGACACCTACAGCTAGTCTCTCATTGGTTCTCCCTATTCCTGTTCATTTTGCACAGAAATTGCAAGCTGTGCCAAAGAGGAGGTTAAAGGCACTGACTCTCCAAGCGGGGAGAGTGTTAGTAAAGCATCTGGAATGGTGAACCCGAGGACCAGGATACGAAAACTGAGATGCATTTTAAATCATTTCCCAATCACATGGTGGACGATACTCTTGGTTTCCCATGCATGTTTTAGCTGGAGGAAGAATCCCTTGAACCTGGAGAGTTGGGACCCATGGAATGGGTACCATGCAGTATGACTTCAAAGGGTCTGCATTTGCTCACCGAAACTCACCAATGCTATCAGCCTGAAGTGTCCAGCCTTATGTCTCAACCAGCTCTGGGTGTAGATGTGTTAAATCCCGGTTGCATCACATGCCCTGAGTGAATTATTTAAGAATTGCTCTCTATTTCACTGTCTTTATGATTTTTTTTTGAAATTTATTTTGATAATGGGATTTATCGGATTTTCACAGCTGCGTTTATGCCGCTGTACACACGCTTGATTTTCTTACGGAGACATATATATCCATGGGTTTTAAGATTCTTCCTAGTCAGGTATATTCCTAGGCGTTGAATATGTGGTGTTGGGTCCATTTCGTTGAGCAAGGAGTAGGTCTTCTCTATTACATATTTGGCTTATGGAAAGTTATCTGTGCTAATTTCAGTCTCTGGTTTTATGAAGCACCCCAACGCACCTTTCCCCATAAGCAAGCACTAGTTGGTTTTCTAAATTTGAGACCCTGTTCTGTTTTGTTATTCAGTTCATGTGTAGTCAAGTTTACATTCCGTGTATTAGTGATATCTTATGATGTTTCTTTTTCTGTGTGACGTAGTTCACGTAGAATCACCGTACCTGCATCCACTCACTATGCCGCTACGGGCCTGATGACACAGATTTCATTGCTGAGTGATATTGCATTGTACGTACGTGCCACAACTTCTTTATCCATATTTTGCTTTCTGGGATATTTACCTGTTACTGTAGACGAGCTTCTTGTGAACACAGCCGTCCCAAATATTGGGGTGGCTGTCTGTTTTTGATTTTAATTTCCGTAAGCTATAGGACCATAAGTGGAAGTGCCATAGGCTGTGTTGCTTTGTTTCTTTCGTGTTTCAGGAAACACCATACACTTCTCCAGGGTGGCTGCTGGCAATTTACATCCTGCCAATCAGCATAACAAGGCTCCCTGTTCTCCATATCCTGTCCTACCTTTCTGGATTTTACACTTTTTTCAGATGGCCCTTTTGCCAGGGGTGCAGTGAGACTTCATTGTAGTGCAGATTTCCTTTACAGGCTTGCTTGGTTGGCCAAAAAGTGCGTATGCGTTTTTTCCTGAATATATTCAGGAAAAAACGCATACGCACTTTTTGGCCAAGTGCATCATTGTCGACGTTCTGCCTCTTTTCCTATGCTTTCAGGGCAATTCCAGTCTACCCCCTGCAATCGTTTTCCTGAAATTCTGCCCCGCTTTCAAGTCCCCTTCGCAGGCTTACTTCAATATATTTTTGGAGGAAAGCTGTCATTTATAACTCTGCAGGTTTGTGAATTACAGTGCCCCTGAGCTCCTTTCTTCAACTCGCTTTCTTGTGAGCTGGGCACAAAACCGCAGGATTGCTTCAGGCCCTAATCTGTTTCGGGCAGGGCACGCTGAGCCTTTGTTTAATTCCTCTTCCTGGTGGGCAATGAGCGTTACATTTGCCCGTGCAGACACCTACAGCTAGTCTCTCATTGGTTCTCCCTATTCCTGTTCATTTTGCACAGAAATTGCAAGCTGTGCCAAACAGGAGGTTAAAGGCACTGACTCTCCAAGCAGGGAGACTGTTAGTAAATCATCTGGAATGGTGAACCCGAGGACCAGGATACGAAAACTGAGATGCATTTTAAATCATTTCCCCATAACACGGTGGACCATACTGTGGGTTTCACATGCATGTTTTAGCTGGAGGAAGAATCCCTTGAACCTGAAGAGTTGGGACCCATGGAATAGGTACCATACAGTATGACTTCAAAGGGTGTGCATTTGCTCACCTAAACTCACCAATGCTATCAGCCTGAAGTGTCCAGCCTTATGTCTCAACCAGCTCTGGGTGTAGATGTGGTCAATCCCGGTTGCATCACATGCCCTGAGTGAATTATTTAAGAATTGCTCTCTATTTCACTGTCTTTGTGTTTTGTTTTCGAAATTTATTTTGATAATGGGATTTATCGGATTTTCACTGCTGCCTTTCGGCCGCTGTACACACCCTTGATTCTCTTACGGAGACATATATATCCATGGGTTTTAAGATTCTTCCTAGTCAGGTATATTCCTAGGCGTTGAATATGTGGTGTTGGGTCCATTTCGTTGAGCAAGGAGTAGGTCTTGTCTATTACATATTGGGCTTATGGAAAGTTATCTGTGCTAATTTCAGTCTCTGGTTTTATGCAGCACCCCAAGGCACCTTTCCCCATAAGCAAGCACTAGTTGGTTTTCTAAATTTGAGACCCTTTTCTATTTTGTAATTCAGTTCATGTGTAGTCAAGTTTACATTCCGTGTATTCGTGATATCTTATGATGTTTCTTTTTCTGTGTGACGTAGTTCACGTAGAATCACCGTACCTGCATCCACTCACTATGCCGCTATGGGCCTGATGACACAGATTTCATTGCTGAGTGATATTGCATTGTACGTACGTGCCACAAGTTCTTTATCCATTTTTTGCTTTCTGGGATATTTACCTGATACTGTAGACGAGCTTCTTGTGAACACAGCCGTCTCAAATATTGGGGTGGCTGTCTGTTTTTGATTTTAATTTCCGTAAGCTATAGGACCATAAGTGGAAGTGCCATAGACTGTGTTGCTTTGTTTCTTATGTGTTTCAGGAAACACCATACACTTCTCCAGGCTGGCTGCTGGCAATTTACATCCTGCCAATCAGCATAACAAGGCTCCCTGTTCTCCATATCCTGTCCTACCTTTCTGGATTTTACACTTTTTTCAGATGGCCCTCTTGCCCGGGGGGCAGTGAGACTTCATTGTAGTGCAGATTTCCTTTACAGGCTTGCTTGGTTGGCCAAAAAGGGCGTATGCGTTTTTTCCTGAATATATTCAGGAAAAAACGCATACGCCCTTTTTGGCCAAGTGCATCATTGTCGACGTTCTGCCTCTTTTCCTATGCTTTCAGGGCAATTCCAGTCTACCCCCTGCAATCGTTTTCCTGAAATTCTGCCCCGCTTTCAAGTCCCCTTCGCAGGCTTACTTCAATATATTTTTGGAGGATAGCTGTCATTTATAACTCTGCAGGTTTGTGAATTACAGTGCCCCTGAGCTCCTTTCTTCAACTCGCTTTCTTGTGAACTGGGCACAAAACCGCAGGATTGCTTCAGGCCCTAATCTGTTTCGGGCAGGGCATGCTGAGCCTTTGGTAAATTCCTCTTCCTGGTGGGAAATGAGCGTTACATTTGCCCGTGCAGACACCTACAGCTAGTCTCTCATTGGTTCTCCCTATTCCTGTTCATCTTGCACAGAAATTGCAAGCTGTGCCAAACAGGAGGTTAAAGGCACTGACTCTCCAAGCAGGGAGACTGTTAGTAAATCATCTGGAATGGTGAACCCGAGGACCAGGATACGAAAACTGAGATGCATTTTAAATCATTTCCCCATAACACGGTGGACCATACTGTGGGTTTCACATGCATGTTTTAGCTGGAGGAAGAATCCCTTGAACCTGAAGAGTTGGGACCCATGGAATAGGTACCATACAGTATGACTTCAAAGGGTGTGCATTTGCTCACCTAAACTCACCAATGCTATCAGCCTGAAGTGTCCAGCCTTATGTCTCAACCAGCTCTGGGTGTAGATGTGTTAAATCCCGGTTGCATCACATGCCCTGAGTGAATTATTTAAGAATTGCTCTCTATTTCACTGTCTTTATGATTTTTTTTTGAAATTTATTTTGATAATGGCATTTATCGGATTTTCACTGCTGCGTTTATGCCGCTCTACACACACTTGATTCTCTTACGGAGACATATATATCCATGGGTTTTAAGATTCTTCCTATTCAGGAATATTCCTAGGCGTTGAATATGTGGTGTTGGGTCCATTTCCTTGAGCAAGGAGTAGGTCTTGTCTATTACATATTTGGCTTATGGAAAGTTATCTGTGCTAATTTCAGTCTCTGGTTTTATGAAGCACCCCAACGCACCTTTCCCCATAAGCAAGCACTAGTTGGTTTTCTAAATTTGAGACCCTGTTCTGTTTTGTAATTCAGTTCATGTGTAGTCAAGTTTACATTCCGTGTATTAGTGATATCTTATGATGTTTCTTTTTCTGTGTGACGTAGTTCACGTAGAATCACCGTACCTGCATCCACTCACTATGCCGCTACGGGCCTGATGACACAGATTTCATTGCTGAGTGATATTGCATTGTACGTACGTGCCACAACTTCTTTATCCATATTTTGCTTTCTGGGATATTTACCTGTTACTGTAGACGAGCTTCTTGTGAACACAGCCGTCCCAAATATTGGGGTGGCTGTCTGTTTTTGATTTTAATTTCCGTAAGCTATAGGACCATAAGTGGAAGTGCCATAGACTGTGTTGCTTTGTTTCTTATGTGTTTCAGGAAACACCATACACTTCTCCAGGCTGGCTGCTGGCAATTTACATCCTGCCAATCAGCATAACAAGGCTCCCTGTTCTCCATATCCTGTCCTACCTTTCTGGATTTTACACTTTTTTCAGATGGCCCTCTTGCCCGGGGGGCAGTGAGACTTCATTGTAGTGCAGATTTCCTTTACAGGCTTGCTTGGTTGGCCAAAAAGGGCGTATGCGTTTTTTCCTGAATATATTCAGGAAAAAACGCATACGCCCTTTTTGGCCAAGTGCATCATTGTCGACGTTCTGCCTCTTTTCCTATGCTTTCAGGGCAATTCCAGTCTACCCCCTGCAATCGTTTTCCTGAAATTCTGCCCCGCTTTCAAGTCCCCTTCGCAGGCTTACTTCAATATATTTTTGGAGGATAGCTGTCATTTATAACTCTGCAGGTTTGTGAATTACAGTGCCCCTGAGCTCCTTTCTTCAACTCGCTTTCTTGTGAACTGGGCACAAAACCGCAGGATTGCTTCAGGCCCTAATCTGTTTCGGGCAGGGCATGCTGAGCCTTTGGTAAATTCCTCTTCCTGGTGGGCAATGAGCGTTACATTTGCCCGTGCAGACACCTACAGCTAGTCTCTCATTGGTTCTCCCTATTCCTGTTCATCTTGCACAGAAATTGCAAGCTGTGCCAAACAGGAGGTTAAAGGCACTGACTCTCCAAGCAGGGAGACTGTTAGTAAATCATCTGGAATGGTGAACCCGAGGACCAGGATACGAAAACTGAGATGCATTTTAAATCATTTCCCCATAACACGGTGGACCATACTGTGGGTTTCACATGCATGTTTTAGCTGGAGGAAGAATCCCTTGAACCTGAAGAGTTGGGACCCATGGAATAGGTACCATACAGTATGACTTCAAAGGGTGTGCATTTGCTCACCTAAACTCACCAATGCTATCAGCCTGAAGTGTCCAGCCTTATGTCTCAACCAGCTCTGGGTGTAGATGTGGTCAATCCCGGTTGCATCACATGCCCTGAGTGAATTATTTAAGAATTGCTCTCTATTTCACTGTCTTTGTGTTTTGTTTTCGAAATTTATTTTGATAATGGGATTTATCGGATTTTCACTGCTGCCTTTCGGCCGCTGTACACACCCTTGATTCTCTTACGGAGACATATATATCCATGGGTTTTAAGATTCTTCCTAGTCAGGTATATTCCTAGGCGTTGAATATGTGGTGTTGGGTCCATTTCGTTGAGCAAGGAGTAGGTCTTGTCTATTACATATTGGGCTTATGGAAAGTTATCTGTGCTAATTTCAGTCTCTGGTTTTATGAAGCACCCCAACGCACCTTTCCCCATAAGCAAGCACTAGTTGGTTTTCTAAATTTGAGACCCTGTTCTGTTTTGTAATTCAGTTCATGTGTAGTCAAGTTTACATTCCGTGTATTAGTGATATCTTATGATGTTTCTGTTTCTGTGTGACGTAGTTCACGTAGAATCACCGTACCTGCATCCACTCACTATGCCGCTACGGGCCTGATGACACAGATTTCATTGCTGAGTGATATTGCATTGTACGTACGTGCCACAACTTCTTTATCCATATTTTGCTTTCTGGGATATTTACCTGTTACTGTAGACGAGCTTCTTGTGAACACAGCCGTCCCAAATATTGGGGTGGCTGTCTGTTTTTGATTTTAATTTCCGTAAGCTATAGGACCATAAGTGGAAGTGCCATAGACTGTGTTGCTTTGTTTCTTATGTGTTTCAGGAAACACCATACACTTCTCCAGGGTGGCTGCTGGCAATTTACATCCTGCCAATCAGCATAACAAGGCTCCCTGTTCTCCATATCCTGTCCTACCTTTCTGGATTTTACACTTTTTTCAGATGGCCCTTTTGCCAGGGGGGCAGTGAGACTTCATTGTAGTGCAGATTTCATTTACAGGCTTGCTTGGTTGGCCAAAAAGGGCGTATGCGTTTTTTCCTGAATATATTCAGGAAAAAACGCATATGCCCTTTTTGGCCAAGTGCATCATTGTCGACGTTCTGCCTCTTTTCCTATGCTTTCAGGGCAATTCCAGTCTACCCCCTGCAATCGTTTTCCTGAAATTCTGCCCCGCTTTCAAGTCCCCTTCGCAGGCTTACTTCAATATATTTTTGGAGGAAAGCTGTCATTTATAACTCTGCAGGTTTGTGAATTACAGTGCCCCTGAGCTCCTTTCTTCAACTCACTTTCTTGTGAGCTGGGCACAAAACCGCAGGATTGCTTCAGGCCCTAATCTGTTTCCAGCAGGGCACACTGAGCCTTTGTTTAATTCCTCTTCCTGGTGGGCAATGAGCATTACATTTGCCCGTGCAGACACCTACAGCTAGTCTCTCATTGGTTCTCCCTATTCCTGTTCATTTTGCACAGAAATTGCAAGTTGTGCCAAAGAGGAGGTTAAAGGCACTGACTCTCCAAGCGGGGAGAGTGTTAGTAAAGCATCTGGAATGGTGAACCCGAGGACCAGGATACGAAAACTGAGATGCATTTTAAATCATTTCCCAATCACATGGTGGACGATACTCTTGGTTTCCCATGCATGTTTTAGCTGGAGGAAGAATCCCTTGAACCTGGAGAGTTGGGACCCATGGAATGGGTACCATGCAGTATGACTTCAAAGGGTCTGCATTTGCTCACCGAAACTCACCAATGGTATCAGCCTGAAGTGTCCAGCCTTATGTCTCAACCAGCTCTGGGTGTAGATGTGTTAAATCCCGGTTGCATCACATGCCCTTAGTGAATTATTTAAGAATTGCTCTCTATTTCACTGTCTTTATGATTTTTTTTTGAAATTTATTTTGATAATGGGATTTATCGGATTTTCACTGCTGCGTTTATGCCGCTGTACACACGCTTGATTCTCTTACGGAGACATATATATCCATGGGTTTTAAGATTCTTCCTAGTCAGGTATATTCCTAGGCGTTGAATATGTGGTGTTGGGTCCATTTCGTTGAGCAAGGAGTAGGTCTTGTCTATTACATATTTGGCTTATGGAAAGTTATCTGTGCTAATTTCAGTCTCTGGTTTTATGAAGCACCCCAACGCACCTTTCCCCATAAGCAAGCACTAGTTGGTTTTCTAAATTTGAGACCCTGTTCTGTTTTGTAATTCAGTTCAGGTGTAGTCAAGTTTACATTCCGTGTATTAGTGATATCTTATGATGTTTCTTTTTCTGTGTGACGTAGTTCACGTAGAATCACCGTACCTGCATCCACTCACTATGCCGCTACGGGCCTGATGACACAGATTTCATTGCTGAGTGATATTGCATTGTACGTACGTGCCACAACTTCTTTATCCATATTTTGCTTTCTGGGATATTTACCTGTTACTGTAGACGAGCTTCTTGTGAACACAGCCGTCCCAAATATTGGGGTGGCTGTCTGTTTTTGATTTTAATTTCCGTAAGCTATAGGACTATAAGTGGAAGTGCCATAGACTGTGTTGCTTTGTTTCTTATGTGTTTCAGGAAACACCATACACTTCTCCAGGCTGGCTGCTGGCAATTTACATCCTGCCAATCAGCATAACAAGGCTCCCTGTTCTCCATATCCTGTCCTACCTTTCTGGATTTTACACTTTTTTCAGATGGCCCTCTTGCCCGGGGGGCAGTGAGACTTCATTGTAGTGCAGATTTCCTTTACAGGCTTGCTTGGTTGGCCAAAAAGGGCGTATGCGTTTTTTCCTGAATATATTCAGGAAAAAACGCATACGCCCTTTTTGGCCAAGTGCATCATTGTCGACGTTCTGCCTCTTTTCCTATGCTTTCAGGGCAATTCCAGTCTACCCCCTGCAATCGTTTTCCTGAAATTCTGCCCCGCTTTCAAGTCCCCTTCGCAGGCTTACTTCAATATATTTTTGGAGGATAGCTGTCATTTATAACTCTGCAGGTTTGTGAATTACAGTGCCCCTGAGCTCCTTTCTTCAACTCGCTTTCTTGTGAGCTGGGCACAAAACCGCAGGATTGCTTCAGGCCCTAATCTGTTTCGGGCAGGGCATGCTGAGCCTTTGGTAAATTCCTCTTCCTGGTGGGAAATGAGCGTTACATTTGCCCGTGCAGACACCTACAGCTAGTCTCTCATTGGTTCTCCCTATTCCTGTTCATCTTGCACAGAAATTGCAAGCTGTGCCAAACAGGAGGTTAAAGGCACTGACTCTCCAAGCAGGGAGACTGTTAGTAAATCATCTGGAATGGTGAACCCGAGGACCAGGATACGAAAACTGAGATGCATTTTAAATCATTTCCCCATAACACGGTGGACCATACTGTGGGTTTCACATGCATGTTTTAGCTGGAGGAAGAATCCCTTGAACCTGAAGAGTTGGGACCCATGGAATAGGTACCATACAGTATGACTTCAAAGGGTGTGCATTTGCTCACCTAAACTCACCAATGCTATCAGCCTGAAGTGTCCAGCCTTATGTCTCAACCAGCTCTGGGTGTAGATGTGGTCAATCCCGGTTGCATCACATGCCCTGAGTGAATTATTTAAGAATTGCTCTCTATTTCACTGTCTTTGTGTTTTGTTTTCGAAATTTATTTTGATAATGGGATTTATCGGATTTTCACTGCTGCCTTTCGGCCGCTGTACACACCCTTGATTCTCTTACGGAGACATATATATCCATGGGTTTTAAGATTCTTCCTAGTCAGGTATATTCCTAGGCGTTGAATACGTGGTGTTGGGTCCATTTCGTTGAGCAAGGAGTAGGTCTTGTCTATTACATATTGGGCTTATGGAAAGTTATCTGTGCTAATTTCAGTCTCTGGTTTTATGCAGCACCCCAAGGCACCTTTCCCCATAAGCAAGCACTAGTTGGTTTTCTAAATTTGAGACCCTTTTCTATTTTGTAATTCAGTTCATGTGTAGTCAAGTTTACATTCCGTGTATTCGTGATATCTTATGATGTTTCTTTTTCTGTGTGACGTAGTTCACGTAGAATCACCGTACCTGCATCCACTCACTATGCCGCTATGGGCCTGATGACACAGATTTCATTGCTGAGTGATATTGCATTGTACGTACGTGCCACAAGTTCTTTATCCATTTTTTGCTTTCTGGGATATTTACCTGTTACTGTAGACGAGCTTCTTGTGAACACAGCCGTCTCAAATATTGGGGTGGCTGTCTGTTTTTGATTTTAATTTCCGTAAGCTATAGGACCATAAGTGGAAGTGCCATAGGCTGTGTTGCTTTGTTTCTTTCGTGTTTCAGGAAACACCATACACTTCTCCAGGGTGGCTGCTGGCAATTTACATCCTGCCAATCAGCATAACAAGGCTCCCTGTTCTCCATATCCTGTCCTACCTTTCTGGATTTTACACTTTTTTCAGATGGCCCTTTTGCCAGGGGGGCAGTGAGACTTCATTGTAGTGCAGATTTCATTTACAGGCTTGCTTGGTTGGCCAAAAAGGGCGTATGCGTTTTTTCCTGAATATATTCAGGAAAAAACGCATACGCCCTTTTTGGCCAAGTGCATCATTGTCGACGTTCTGCCTCTTTTCCTATGCTTTCAGGGCAATACCAGTCTACCCCCTGCAATCGTTTTCCTGAAATTCTGCCCCGCTTTCAAGTCCCCTTCGCAGGCTTACTTCAATATATTTTTGGAGGAAAGCTGTCATTTATAACTCTGCAGGTTTGTGAATTACAGTGCCCCTGAGCTCCTTTCTTCAACTCGCTTTCTTGTGAGCTGGGCACAAAACCGCAGGATTGCTTCAGGCCCTAATCTGTTTCCAGCAGGGCACGCTGAGCCTTTGTTTAATTCCTCTTCCTGGTGGGCAATGAGCGTTACATTTGCCCGTGCAGACACCTACAGCTAGTCTCTCATTGGTTCTCCCTATTCCTGTTCATTTTGCACAGAAATTGCAAGCTGTGCCAAAGAGGAGGTTAAAGGCACTGACTCTCCAAGCGGGGAGAGTGTTAGTAAAGCATCTGGAATGGTGAACCCGAGGACCAGGATACGAAAACTGAGATGCATTTTAAATCATTTCCCAATCACATGGTGGACGATACTCTTGGTTTCCCATGCATGTTTTAGCTGGAGGAAGAATCCCTTGAACCTGGAGAGTTGGGACCCATGGAATGGGTACCATGCAGTATGACTTCAAAGGGTCTGCATTTGCTCACCGAAACTCACCAATGCTATCAGCCTGAAGTGTCCAGCCTTATGTCTCAACCAGCTCTGGGTGTAGATGTGTTAAATCCCGGTTGCATCACATGCCCTGAGTGAATTATTTAAGAATTGCTCTCTATTTCACTGTCTTTATGATTTTTTTTTGAAATTTATTTTGATAATGGGATTTATCGGATTTTCACTGCTGCGTTTATGCCGCTGTACACACGCTTGATTCTCTTACGGAGACATATATATCCATGGGTTTTAAGATTCTTCCTAGTCAGGTATATTCCGAGGCGTTGAATATGTGGTGTTGGGTCCATTTCGTTGAGCAAGGAGTAGGTCTTCTCTATTACATATTTGGCTTATGGAAAGTTATCTGTGCTAATTTCAGTCTCTGGTTTTATGAAGCACCCCAACGCACCTTTCCCCATAAGCAAGCACTAGTTGGTTTTCTAAATTTGAGACCCTGTTCTGTTTTGTAATTCAGTTCATGTGTAGTCAAGTTTACATTCCGTGTATTAGTGATATCTTATGATGTTGCTTTTTCTGTGTGACGTAGTTCACGTAGAATCACCGTACCTGCATCCACTCACTATGCCGCTACGGGCCTGATGACACAGATTTCATTGCTGAGTGATATTGCATTGTACGTACGTGCCACAACTTCTTTATCCATATTTTGCTTTCTGGGATATTTACCTGTTACTGTAGACGAGCTTCTTGTGAACACAGCCGTCCCAAATATTGGGGTGGCTGTCTGTTTTTGATTTTAATTTCCGTAAGCTATAGGACCATAAGTGGAAGTGCCATAGACTGTGTTGCTTTGTTTCTTATGTGTTTCAGGAAACACCATACACTTCTCCAGGCTGGCTGCTGGCAATTTACATCCTGCCAATCAGCATAACAAGGCTCCCTGTTCTCCATATCCTGTCCTACCTTTCTGGATTTTACACTTTTTTCAGATGGCCCTCTTGCCCGGGGGGCAGTGAGACTTCATTGTAGTGCAGATTTCCTTTACAGGCTTGCTTGGTTGGCCAAAAAGGGCGTATGCGTTTTTTCCTGAATATATTCAGGAAAAAACGCATACGCCCTTTTTGGCCAAGTGCATCATTGTCGACGTTCTGCCTCTTTTCCTATGCTTTCAGGGCAATTCCAGTCTACCCCCTGCAATCGTTTTCCTGAAATTCTGCCCCGCTTTCAAGTCCCCTTCGCAGGCTTACTTCAATATATTTTTGGAGGATAGCTGTCATTTATAACTCTGCAGGTTTGTGAATTACAGTGCCCCTGAGCTCCTTTCTTCAACTCGCTTTCTTGTGAACTGGGCACAAAACCGCAGGATTGCTTCAGGCCCTAATCTGTTTCGGGCAGGGCATGCTGAGCCTTTGGTAAATTCCTCTTCCTGGTGGGCAATGAGCGTTACATTTGCCCGTGCAGACACCTACAGCTAGTCTCTCATTGGTTCTCCCTATTCCTGTTCATCTTGCACAGAAATTGCAAGCTGTGCCAAACAGGAGGTTAAAGGCACTGACTCTCCAAGCAGGGAGACTGTTAGTAAATCATCTGGAATGGTGAACCCGAGGACCAGGATACGAAAACTGAGATGCATTTTAAATCATTTCCCCATAACACGGTGGACCATACTGTGGGTTTCACATGCATGTTTTAGCTGGAGGAAGAATCCCTTGAACCTGAAGAGTTGGGACCCATGGAATAGGTACCATACAGTATGACTTCAAAGGGTGTGCATTTGCTCACCTAAACTCACCAATGCTATCAGCCTGAAGTGTCCAGCCTTATGTCTCAACCAGCTCTGGGTGTAGATGTGGTCAATCCCGGTTGCATCACATGCCCTGAGTGAATTATTTAAGAATTGCTCTCTATTTCACTGTCTTTGTGTTTTGTTTTCGAAATTTATTTTGATAATGGGATTTATCGGATTTTCACTGCTGCCTTTCGGCCGCTGTACACACCCTTGATTCTCTTACGGAGACATATATATCCATGGGTTTTAAGATTCTTCCTAGTCAGGTATATTCCTAGGCGTTGAATATGTGGTGTTGGGTCCATTTCGTTGAGCAAGGAGTAGGTCTTGTCTATTACATATTGGGCTTATGGAAAGTTATCTGTGCTAATTTCAGTCTCTGGTTTTATGAAGCACCCCAACGCACCTTTCCCCATAAGCAAGCACTAGTTGGTTTTCTAAATTTGAGACCCTGTTCTGTTTTGTAATTCAGTTCATGTGTAGTCAAGTTTACATTCCGTGTATTAGTGATATCTTATGATGTTTCTTTTTCTGTGTGACGTAGTTCACGTAGAATCACCGTACCTGCATCCACTCACTATGCCGCTACGGGCCTGATGACACAGATTTCATTGCTGAGTGATATTGCATTGTACGTACGTGCCACAACTTCTTTATCCATATTTTGCTTTCTGGGATATTTACCTGTTACTGTAGACGAGCTTCTTGTGAACACAGCCGTCCCAAATATTGGGGTGGCTGTCTGTTTTTGATTTTAATTTCCGTAAGCTATAGGACCATAAGTGGAAGTGCCATAGACTGTGTTGCTTTGTTTCTTATGTGTTTCAGGAAACACCATACACTTCTCCAGGGTGGCTGCTGGCAATTTACATCCTGCCAATCAGCATAACAAGGCTCCCTGTTCTCCATATCCTGTCCTACCTTTCTGGATTTTACACTTTTTTCAGATGGCCCTTTTGCCAGGGGGGCAGTGAGACTTCATTGTAGTGCAGATTTCATTTACAGGCTTGCTTGGTTGGCCAAAAAGGGCGTATGCGTTTTTTCCTGAATATATTCAGGAAAAAACGCATATGCCCTTTTTGGCCAAGTGCATCATTGTCGACGTTCTGCCTCTTTTCCTATGCTTTCAGGGCAATTCCAGTCTACCCCCTGCAATCGTTTTCCTGAAATTCTGCCCCGCTTTCAAGTCCCCTTCGCAGGCTTACTTCAATATATTTTTGGAGGAAAGCTGTCATTTATAACTCTGCAGGTTTGTGAATTACAGTGCCCCTGAGCTCCTTTCTTCAACTCACTTTCTTGTGAGCTGGGCACAAAACCGCAGGATTGCTTCAGGCCCTAATCTGTTTCCAGCAGGGCACACTGAGCCTTTGTTTAATTCCTCTTCCTGGTGGGCAATGAGCATTACATTTGCCCGTGCAGACACCTACAGCTAGTCTCTCATTGGTTCTCCCTATTCCTGTTCATTTTGCACAGAAATTGCAAGTTGTGCCAAAGAGGAGGTTAAAGGCACTGACTCTCCAAGCGGGGAGAGTGTTAGTAAAGCATCTGGAATGGTGAACCCGAGGACCAGGATACGAAAACTGAGATGCATTTTAAATCATTTCCCAATCACATGGTGGACGATACTCTTGGTTTCCCATGCATGTTTTAGCTGGAGGAAGAATCCCTTGAACCTGGAGAGTTGGGACCCATGGAATGGGTACCATGCAGTATGACTTCAAAGGGTCTGCATTTGCTCACCGAAACTCACCAATGGTATCAGCCTGAAGTGTCCAGCCTTATGTCTCAACCAGCTCTGGGTGTAGATGTGTTAAATCCCGGTTGCATCACATGCCCTTAGTGAATTATTTAAGAATTGCTCTCTATTTCACTGTCTTTATGATTTTTTTTTGAAATTTATTTTGATAATGGGATTTATCGGATTTTCACTGCTGCGTTTATGCCGCTGTACACACGCTTGATTCTCTTACGGAGACATATATATCCATGGGTTTTAAGATTCTTCCTAGTCAGGTATATTCCTAGGCGTTGAATATGTGGTGTTGGGTCCATTTCGTTGAGCAAGGAGTAGGTCTTGTCTATTACATATTTGGCTTATGGAAAGTTATCTGTGCTAATTTCAGTCTCTGGTTTTATGAAGCACCCCAACGCACCTTTCCCCATAAGCAAGCACTAGTTGGTTTTCTAAATTTGAGACCCTGTTCTGTTTTGTAATTCAGTTCAGGTGTAGTCAAGTTTACATTCCGTGTATTAGTGATATCTTATGATGTTTCTTTTTCTGTGTGACGTAGTTCACGTAGAATCACCGTACCTGCATCCACTCACTATGCCGCTACGGGCCTGATGACACAGATTTCATTGCTGAGTGATATTGCATTGTACGTACGTGCCACAACTTCTTTATCCATATTTTGCTTTCTGGGATATTTACCTGTTACTGTAGACGAGCTTCTTGTGAACACAGCCGTCCCAAATATTGGGGTGGCTGTCTGTTTTTGATTTTAATTTCCGTAAGCTATAGGACTATAAGTGGAAGTGCCATAGACTGTGTTGCTTTGTTTCTTATGTGTTTCAGGAAACACCATACACTTCTCCAGGCTGGCTGCTGGCAATTTACATCCTGCCAATCAGCATAACAAGGCTCCCTGTTCTCCATATCCTGTCCTACCTTTCTGGATTTTACACTTTTTTCAGATGGCCCTCTTGCCCGGGGGGCAGTGAGACTTCATTGTAGTGCAGATTTCCTTTACAGGCTTGCTTGGTTGGCCAAAAAGGGCGTATGCGTTTTTTCCTGAATATATTCAGGAAAAAACGCATACGCCCTTTTTGGCCAAGTGCATCATTGTCGACGTTCTGCCTCTTTTCCTATGCTTTCAGGGCAATTCCAGTCTACCCCCTGCAATCGTTTTCCTGAAATTCTGCCCCGCTTTCAAGTCCCCTTCGCAGGCTTACTTCAATATATTTTTGGAGGATAGCTGTCATTTATAACTCTGCAGGTTTGTGAATTACAGTGCCCCTGAGCTCCTTTCTTCAACTCGCTTTCTTGTGAGCTGGGCACAAAACCGCAGGATTGCTTCAGGCCCTAATCTGTTTCGGGCAGGGCATGCTGAGCCTTTGGTAAATTCCTCTTCCTGGTGGGAAATGAGCGTTACATTTGCCCGTGCAGACACCTACAGCTAGTCTCTCATTGGTTCTCCCTATTCCTGTTCATCTTGCACAGAAATTGCAAGCTGTGCCAAACAGGAGGTTAAAGGCACTGACTCTCCAAGCAGGGAGACTGTTAGTAAATCATCTGGAATGGTGAACCCGAGGACCAGGATACGAAAACTGAGATGCATTTTAAATCATTTCCCCATAACACGGTGGACCATACTGTGGGTTTCACATGCATGTTTTAGCTGGAGGAAGAATCCCTTGAACCTGAAGAGTTGGGACCCATGGAATAGGTACCATACAGTATGACTTCAAAGGGTGTGCATTTGCTCACCTAAACTCACCAATGCTATCAGCCTGAAGTGTCCAGCCTTATGTCTCAACCAGCTCTGGGTGTAGATGTGGTCAATCCCGGTTGCATCACATGCCCTGAGTGAATTATTTAAGAATTGCTCTCTATTTCACTGTCTTTGTGTTTTGTTTTCGAAATTTATTTTGATAATGGGATTTATCGGATTTTCACTGCTGCCTTTCGGCCGCTGTACACACCCTTGATTCTCTTACGGAGACATATATATCCATGGGTTTTAAGATTCTTCCTAGTCAGGTATATTCCTAGGCGTTGAATACGTGGTGTTGGGTCCATTTCGTTGAGCAAGGAGTAGGTCTTGTCTATTACATATTGGGCTTATGGAAAGTTATCTGTGCTAATTTCAGTCTCTGGTTTTATGCAGCACCCCAAGGCACCTTTCCCCATAAGCAAGCACTAGTTGGTTTTCTAAATTTGAGACCCTTTTCTATTTTGTAATTCAGTTCATGTGTAGTCAAGTTTACATTCCGTGTATTCGTGATATCTTATGATGTTTCTTTTTCTGTGTGACGTAGTTCACGTAGAATCACCGTACCTGCATCCACTCACTATGCCGCTATGGGCCTGATGACACAGATTTCATTGCTGAGTGATATTGCATTGTACGTACGTGCCACAAGTTCTTTATCCATTTTTTGCTTTCTGGGATATTTACCTGTTACTGTAGACGAGCTTCTTGTGAACACAGCCGTCTCAAATATTGGGGTGGCTGTCTGTTTTTGATTTTAATTTCCGTAAGCTATAGGACCATAAGTGGAAGTGCCATAGGCTGTGTTGCTTTGTTTCTTTCGTGTTTCAGGAAACACCATACACTTCTCCAGGGTGGCTGCTGGCAATTTACATCCTGCCAATCAGCATAACAAGGCTCCCTGTTCTCCATATCCTGTCCTACCTTTCTGGATTTTACACTTTTTTCAGATGGCCCTTTTGCCAGGGGGGCAGTGAGACTTCATTGTAGTGCAGATTTCATTTACAGGCTTGCTTGGTTGGCCAAAAAGGGCGTATGCGTTTTTTCCTGAATATATTCAGGAAAAAACGCATACGCCCTTTTTGGCCAAGTGCATCATTGTCGACGTTCTGCCTCTTTTCCTATGCTTTCAGGGCAATACCAGTCTACCCCCTGCAATCGTTTTCCTGAAATTCTGCCCCGCTTTCAAGTCCCCTTCGCAGGCTTACTTCAATATATTTTTGGAGGAAAGCTGTCATTTATAACTCTGCAGGTTTGTGAATTACAGTGCCCCTGAGCTCCTTTCTTCAACTCGCTTTCTTGTGAGCTGGGCACAAAACCGCAGGATTGCTTCAGGCCCTAATCTGTTTCCAGCAGGGCACGCTGAGCCTTTGTTTAATTCCTCTTCCTGGTGGGCAATGAGCGTTACATTTGCCCGTGCAGACACCTACAGCTAGTCTCTCATTGGTTCTCCCTATTCCTGTTCATTTTGCACAGAAATTGCAAGCTGTGCCAAAGAGGAGGTTAAAGGCACTGACTCTCCAAGCGGGGAGAGTGTTAGTAAAGCATCTGGAATGGTGAACCCGAGGACCAGGATACGAAAACTGAGATGCATTTTAAATCATTTCCCAATCACATGGTGGACGATACTCTTGGTTTCCCATGCATGTTTTAGCTGGAGGAAGAATCCCTTGAACCTGGAGAGTTGGGACCCATGGAATGGGTACCATGCAGTATGACTTCAAAGGGTCTGCATTTGCTCACCGAAACTCACCAATGCTATCAGCCTGAAGTGTCCAGCCTTATGTCTCAACCAGCTCTGGGTGTAGATGTGTTAAATCCCGGTTGCATCACATGCCCTGAGTGAATTATTTAAGAATTGCTCTCTATTTCACTGTCTTTATGATTTTTTTTTGAAATTTATTTTGATAATGGGATTTATCGGATTTTCACTGCTGCGTTTATGCCGCTGTACACACGCTTGATTCTCTTACGGAGACATATATATCCATGGGTTTTAAGATTCTTCCTAGTCAGGTATATTCCGAGGCGTTGAATATGTGGTGTTGGGTCCATTTCGTTGAGCAAGGAGTAGGTCTTCTCTATTACATATTTGGCTTATGGAAAGTTATCTGTGCTAATTTCAGTCTCTGGTTTTATGAAGCACCCCAACGCACCTTTCCCCATAAGCAAGCACTAGTTGGTTTTCTAAATTTGAGACCCTGTTCTGTTTTGTAATTCAGTTCATGTGTAGTCAAGTTTACATTCCGTGTATTAGTGATATCTTATGATGTTGCTTTTTCTGTGTGACGTAGTTCACGTAGAATCACCGTACCTGCATCCACTCACTATGCCGCTACGGGCCTGATGACACAGATTTCATTGCTGAGTGATATTGCATTGTACGTACGTGCCACAACTTCTTTATCCATATTTTGCTTTCTGGGATATTTACCTGTTACTGTAGACGAGCTTCTTGTGAACACAGCCGTCCCAAATATTGGGGTGGCTGTCTGTTTTTGATTTTAATTTCCGTAAGCTATAGGACCATAAGTGGAAGTGCCATAGACTGTGTTGCTTTGTTTCTTATGTGTTTCAGGAAACACCATACACTTCTCCAGGCTGGCTGCTGGCAATTTACATCCTGCCAATCAGCATAACAAGGCTCCCTGTTCTCCATATCCTGTCCTACCTTTCTGGATTTTACACTTTTTTCAGATGGCCCTCTTGCCCGGGGGGCAGTGAGACTTCATTGTAGTGCAGATTTCCTTTACAGGCTTGCTTGGTTGGCCAAAAAGGGCGTATGCGTTTTTTCCTGAATATATTCAGGAAAAAACGCATACGCCCTTTTTGGCCAAGTGCATCATTGTCGACGTTCTGCCTCTTTTCCTATGCTTTCAGGGCAATTCCAGTCTACCCCCTGCAATCGTTTTCCTGAAATTCTGCCCCGCTTTCAAGTCCCCTTCGCAGGCTTACTTCAATATATTTTTGGAGGATAGCTGTCATTTATAACTCTGCAGGTTTGTGAATTACAGTGCCCCTGAGCTCCTTTCTTCAACTCGCTTTCTTGTGAACTGGGCACAAAACCGCAGGATTGCTTCAGGCCCTAATCTGTTTCGGGCAGGGCATGCTGAGCCTTTGGTAAATTCCTCTTCCTGGTGGGAAATGAGCGTTACATTTGCCCGTGCAGACACCTACAGCTAGTCTCTCATTGGTTCTCCCTATTCCTGTTCATCTTGCACAGAAATTGCAAGCTGTGCCAAACAGGAGGTTAAAGGCACTGACTCTCCAAGCAGGGAGACTGTTAGTAAATCATCTGGAATGGTGAACCCGAGGACCAGGATACGAAAACTGAGATGCATTTTAAATCATTTCCCCATAACACGGTGGACCATACTGTGGGTTTCACATGCATGTTTTAGCTGGAGGAAGAATCCCTTGAACCTGAAGAGTTGGGACCCATGGAATAGGTACCATACAGTATGACTTCAAAGGGTGTGCATTTGCTCACCTAAACTCACCAATGCTATCAGCCTGAAGAGTCCAGCCTTATGTCTCAACCAGCTCTGGGTGTAGATGTGTTAAATCCCGGTTGCATCACATGCCCTGAGTGAATTATTTAAGAATTGCTCTCTATTTCACTGTCTTTATGATTTTTTTTTGAAATTTATTTTGATAATGGGATTTATCGGATTTTCACTGCTGCGTTTATGCCGCTCTACACACACTTGATTCTCTTACGGAGACATATATATCCATGGGTTTTAAGATTCTTCCTATTCAGGAATATTCCTAGGCGTTGAATATGTGGTGTTGGGTCCATTTCCTTGAGCAAGGAGTAGGTCTTGTCTATTACATATTTGGCTTATGGAAAGTTATCTGTGCTAATTTCAGTCTCTGGTTTTATGAAGCACCCCAACGCACCTTTCCCCATAAGCAAGCACTAGTTGGTTTTCTAAATTTGAGACCCTGTTCTGTTTTGTAATTCAGTTCATGTGTAGTCAAGTTTACATTCCGTGTATTAGTGATATCTTATGATGTTTCTTTTTCTGTGTGACGTAGTTCACGTAGAATCACCGTACCTGCATCCACTCACTATGCCGCTACGGGCCTGATGACACAGATTTCATTGCTGAGTGATATTGCATTGTAGGTACGTGCCACAACTTCTTTATCCATATTTTGCTTTCTGGGATATTTACCTGTTACTGTAGACGAGCTTCTTGTGAACACAGCCGTCCCAAATATTGGGGTGGCTGTCTGTTTTTGATTTTAATTTCCGTAAGCTATAGGACCATAAGTGGAAGTGCCATAGACTGTGTTGCTTTGTTTCTTATGTGTTTCAGGAAACACCATACACTTCTCCAGGCTGGTTGCTGGCAATTTACATCCTGCCAATCAGCATAACAAGGCTCCCTGTTCTCCATATCCTGTCCTACCTTTCTGGATTTTACACTTTTTTCAGATGGCCCTCTTGCCCGGGGGGCAGTGAGACTTCATTGTAGTGCAGATTTCCTTTACAGGCTTGCTTGGTTGGCCAAAAAGGGCGTATGCGTTTTTTCCTGAATATATTCAGGATAAAACGCATACGCCCTTTTTGGCCAAGTGCATCATTGTCGACGTTCTGCCTCTTTTCCTATGCTTTCAGGGCAATTCCAGTCTACCCCCTGCAATCGTTTTCCTGAAATTCTGCCCCGCTTTCAAGTCCCCTTCGCAGGCTTACTTCAATATATTTTTGGAGGATAGCTGTCATTTATAACTCTGCAGGTTTGTGAAATACAGTGCCCCTGAGCTCCTTTCTTCAACTCGCTTTCTTGTGAAATGGGCACAAAACCGCAGGATTGCTTCAGGCCCTAATCTGTTTCGGGCAGGGCATGCTGAGCCTTTGGTAAATTCCTCTTCCTGGTGGGAAATGAGCGTTACATTTGCCCGTGCAGACACCTACAGCTAGTCTCTCATTGGTTCTCCCTATTCCTGTTCATCTTGCACAGAAATTGCAAGCTGTGCCAAACAGGAGGTTAAAGGCACTGACTCTCCAAGCAGGGAGACTGTTAGTAAATCATCTGGAATGGTGAACCCGAGGACCAGGATACGAAAACTGAGATGCATTTTAAATCATTTCCCCATAACACGGTGGACCATACTGTGGGTTTCACATGCATGTTTTAGCTGGAGGAAGAATCCCTTGAACCTGAAGAGTTGGGACCCATGGAATAGGTACCATACAGTATGACTTCAAAGGGTGTGCATTTGCTCACCTAAACTCACCAATGCTATCAGCCTGAAGAGTCCAGCCTTATGTCTCAACCAGCTCTGGGTGTAGATGTGTTAAATCCCGGTTGCATCACATGCCCTGAGTGAATTATTTAAGAATTGCTCTCTATTTCACTGTCTTTATGATTTTTTTTTGAAATTTATTTTGATAATGGGATTTATCGGATTTTCACTGCTGCGTTTATGCCGCTCTACACACACTTGATTCTCTTACGGAGACATATATATCCATGGGTTTTAAGATTCTTCCTATTCAGGAATATTCCTAGGCGTTGAATATGTGGTGTTGGGTCCATTTCCTTGAGCAAGGAGTAGGTCTTGTCTATTACATATTTGGCTTATGGAAAGTTATCTGTGCTAATTTCAGTCTCTGGTTTTATGAAGCACCCCAACGCACCTTTCCCCATAAGCAAGCACTAGTTGGTTTTCTAAATTTGAGACCCTGTTCTGTTTTGTAATTCAGTTCATGTGTAGTCAAGTTTACATTCCGTGTATTAGTGATATCTTATGATGTTTCTTTTTCTGTGTGACGTAGTTCACGTAGAATCACCGTACCTGCATCCACTCACTATGCCGCTACGGGCCTGATGACACAGATTTCATTGCTGAGTGATATTGCATTGTAGGTACGTGCCACAACTTCTTTATCCACATTTTGCTTTCTGGGATATTTACCTGTTACTGTAGACGAGCTTCTTGTGAACACAGCCGTCCCAAATATTGGGGTGGCTGTCTGTTTTTGATTTTAATTTCCGTAAGCTATAGGACCATAAGTGGAAGTGCCATAGACTGTGTTGCTTTGTTTCTTATGTGTTTCAGGAAACACCATACACTTCTCCAGGCTGGTTGCTGGCAATTTACATCCTGCCAATCAGCATAACAAGGCTCCCTGTTCTCCATATCCTGTCCTACCTTTCTGGATTTTACACTTTTTTCAGATGGCCCTCTTGCCCGGGGGGCAGTGAGACTTCATTGTAGTGCAGATTTCCTTTACAGGCTTGCTTGGTTGGCCAAAAAGGGCGTATGCGTTTTTTCCTGAATATATTCAGGAAAAAACGCATACGCCCTTTTTGGCCAAGTGCATCATTGTCGACGTTCTGCCTCTTTTCCTATGCTTTCAGGGCAATTCCAGTCTACCCCCTGCAATCGTTTTCCTGAAATTCTGCCCCGCTTTCAAGTCCCCTTCGCAGGCTTACTTCAATATATTTTTGGAGGATAGCTGTCATTTATAACTCTGCAGGTTTGTGAAATACAGTGCCCCTGAGCTCCTTTCTTCAACTCGCTTTCTTGTGAAATGGGCACAAAACCGCAGGATTGCTTCAGGCCCTAATCTGTTTCGGGCAGGGCATGCTGAGCCTTTGGTAAATTCCTCTTCCTGGTGGGAAATGAGCGTTACATTTGCCCGTGCAGACACCTACAGCTAGTCTCTCATTGGTTCTCCCTATTCCTGTTCATCTTGCACAGAAATTGCAAGCTGTGCCAAACAGGAGGTTAAAGGCACTGACTCTCCAACCAGGGAGACTGTTAGTAAATCATCTGGAATGGTGAACCCGAGGACCAGGATACGAAAACTGAGATGCATTTTAAATCATTTCCCCATAACACGGTGGACCATACTGTGGGTTTCACATGCATGTTTTAGCTGGAGGAAGAATCCCTTGAACCTGAAGAGTTGGGACCCATGGAATAGGTACCATACAGTATGACTTCAAAGGGTGTGCATTTGCTCACCTAAACTCACCAATGCTATCAGCCTGAAGTGTCCAGCCTTATGTCTCAACCAGCTCTGGGTGTAGATGTGGTCAATCCCGGTTGCATCACATGCCCTGAGTGAATTATTTAAGAATTGCTCTCTATTTCACTGTCTTTGTGTTCGAAATTTATTTTGATAATGGGATTTATCGGATTTTCACTGCTGCCTTCGGCCGCTGTACACACCCTTGATTCTCTTATGGAGACATATATATCCATGGGTTTTAAGATTCTTCCTAGTCAGGTATATTCCTAGGCGTTGAATATGTGGTGTTGGGTCCATTTCGTTGAGCAAGGAGTAGGTCTGGTCTATTACATATTGGGCTTATGGAAAGTTATCTGTGCTAATTTCAGTCTCTGGTTTTATGCAGCACCCCAAGGCACCTTTCCCCATAAGCAAGCACTAGTTGGTTTTCTAAATTTGAGACCCTTTTCTATTTTGTAATTCAGTTCATGTGTAGTCAAGTTTACATTCCGTGTATTCGTGATATCTTATGATGTTTCTTTTTCTGTGTGACGTAGTTCACGTAGAATCACCGTACCTGCATCCACTCACTATGCCGCTATGGGCCTGATGACACAGATTTCATTGCTGAGTGATATTGCATTGTACGTACGTGCCACAAGTTCTTTATCCATTTTTTGCTTTCTGGGATATTTACCTGATACTGTAGACGAGCTTCTTGTGAACACAGCCGTCTCAAATATTGGGGTGGCTGTCTCTTTTTGATTTTAATTTCCGTAATCTATAGGACCATAAGTGGAAGTGCCATAGGCTGTGTTGCTTTGTTTCTTTCGTGTTTCAGGAAACACCATACACTTCTCCAGGGTGGCTGCTGGCAATTTACATCCTGCCTATCAGCATAACAAGGCTCCCTGTTCTCCATATCCTGTCCTACCTTTCTGGATTTTACACTTTTTTCAGATGGCCCTTTTGCCCGGGGGGCAGTGAGACTTCATTGTAGTGCAGATTTCATTTACAGGCTTGCTTGGTTGGCCAAAAAGGGCGTATGCGTTTTTTCCTGAATATATTCAGGAAAAAACGCATACGCCCTTTTTGGCCAAGTGCATCATTGTCGACGTTCTGCCTCTTTTCCTATGCTTTCAGGGCAATTCCAGTCTACCCCCTGCAATCGTTTTCCTGAAATTCTGCCCCGCTTTCAAGTCCCCTTCGCAGGCTTACTTCAATATATTTTTGGAGGAAAGCTGTCATTTATAACTCTGCAGGTTTGTGAATTACAGTGCCCCTGAGCTCCTTTCTTCAACTCGCTTTCTTGTGAGCTGGGCACAAAACCGCAGGATTGCTTCAGGCCCTAATCTGTTTCCAGCAGGGCACACTGAGCCTTTGTTTAATTCCTCTTCCTGGTGGGCAATGAGCGTTACATTTGCCCGTGCAGACACCTACAGCTAGTCTCTCATTGGTTCTCCCTATTCCTGTTCATTTTGCACAGAAATTGCAAGCTGTGCCAAAGAGGAGGTTAAAGGCACTGACTCTCCAAGCGGTGAGAGTGTTAGTAAAGCATCTGGAATGGTGAACCCGAGGACCAGGATACGAAAACTGAGATGCATTTTAAATCATTTCCCAATCACATGGTGGACGATACTCTTGGTTTCCCATGCATGTTTTAGCTGGAGGAAGAATCCCTTGAACCTGGAGAGTTGGGACCCATGGAATGGGTACCATGCAGTATGACTTCAAAGGGTCTGCATTTGCTCACCGAAACTCACCAATGCTATCAGCCTGAAGTGTCCAGCCTTATGTCTCAACCAGCTCTGGGTGTAGATGTGTTAAATCCCGGTTGCATCACATGCCCTGAGTGAATTATTTAAGAATTGCTCTCTATTTCACTGTCTTTATGATTTTTTTTTGAAATTTATTTTGATAATGGGATTTATCGGATTTTCACTGCTGCGTTTATGCCGCTGTACACACGCTTGATTCTCTTACGGAGACATATATATCCATGGGTTTTAAGATTCTTCCTAGTCAGGTATATTCCGAGGCGTTGAATATGTGGTGTTGGGTCCATTTCGTTGAGCAAGGAGTAGGTCTTCTCTATTACATATTTGGCTTATGGAAAGTTATCTGTGCTAATTTCAGTCTCTGGTTTTATGAAGCACCCCAACGCACCTTTCCCCATAAGCAAGCACTAGTTGGTTTTCTAAATTTGAGACCCTGTTCTGTTTTGTAATTCAGTTCATGTGTAGTCAAGTTTACATTCCGTGTATTAGTGATATCTTATGATGTTTCTTTTTCTGTGTGACGTAGTTCACGTAGAATCACCGTACCTGCATCCACTCACTATGCCGCTACGGGCCTGATGACACAGATTTCATTGCTGAGTGATATTGCATTGTACGTACGTGCCACAACTTCTTTATCCATATTTTGCTTTCTGGGATATTTACCTGTTACTGTAGACGAGCTTCTTGTGAACACAGCCGTCCCAAATATTGGGGTGGCTGTCTGTTTTTGATTTTAATTTCCGTAAGCTATAGGACCATAAGTGGAAGTGCCATAGACTGTGTTGCTTTGTTTCTTATGTGTTTCAGGAAACACCATACACTTCTCCAGGCTGGCTGCTGGCAATTTACATCCTGCCAATCAGCATAACAAGGCTCCCTGTTCTCCATATCCTGTCCTACCTTTCTGGATTTTACACTTTTTTCAGATGGCCCTCTTGCCCGGGGGGCAGTGAGACTTCATTGTAGTGCAGATTTCCTTTACAGGCTTGCTTGGTTGGCCAAAAAGGGCGTATGCGTTTTTTCCTGAATATATTCAGGAAAAAACGCATACGCCCTTTTTGGCCAAGTGCATCATTGTCGACGTTCTGCCTCTTTTCCTATGCTTTCAGGGCAATTCCAGTCTACCCCCTGCAATCGTTTTCCTGAAATTCTGCCCCGCTTTCAAGTCCCCTTCGCAGGCTTACTTCAATATATTTTTGGAGGATAGCTGTCATTTATAACTCTGCAGGTTTGTGAATTACAGTGCCCCTGAGCTCCTTTCTTCAACTCGCTTTCTTGTGAACTGGGCACAAAACCGCAGGATTGCTTCAGGCCCTAATCTGTTTCGGGCAGGGCATGCTGAGCCTTTGGTAAATTCCTCTTCCTGGTGGGAAATGAGCGTTACATTTGCCCGTGCAGACACCTACAGCTAGTCTCTCATTGGTTCTCCCTATTCCTGTTCATCTTGCACAGAAATTGCAAGCTGTGCCAAACAGGAGGTTAAAGGCACTGACTCTCCAAGCAGGGAGACTGTTAGTAAATCATCTGGAATGGTGAACCCGAGGACCAGGATACGAAAACTGAGATGCATTTTAAATCATTTCCCCATAACACGGTGGACCATACTGTGGGTTTCACATGCATGTTTTAGCTGGAGGAAGAATCCCTTGAACCTGAAGAGTTGGGACCCATGGAATAGGTACCATACAGTATGACTTCAAAGGGTGTGCATTTGCTCACCTAAACTCACCAATGCTATCAGCCTGAAGTGTCCAGCCTTATGTCTCAACCAGCTCTGGGTGTAGATGTGGTCAATCCCGGTTGCATCACATGCCCTGAGTGAATTATTTAAGAATTGCTCTCTATTTCACTGTCTTTGTGTTTTGTTTTCGAAATTTATTTTGATAATGGGATTTATCGGATTTTCACTGCTGCCTTTCGGCCGCTGTACACACCCTTGATTCTCTTATGGAGACATATATATCCATGGGTTTTAAGATTCTTCCTAGTCAGGTATATTCCTAGGCGTTGAATATGTGGGGTTGGGTCCATTTCGTTGAGCAAGGAGTAGGTCTTGTCTATTACATATTGGGCTTATGGAAAGTTATCTGTGCTAATTTCAGTCTCTGGTTTTATGCAGCACCCCAAGGCACCTTTCCCCATAAGCAAGCACTAGTTGGTTTTCTAAATTTGAGACCCTTTTCTATTTTGTAATTCAGTTCATGTGTAGTCAAGTTTACATTCCGTGTATTCGTGATATCTTATGATGTTTCTTTTTCTGTGTGACGTAGTTCACATAGAATCACCGTACCTGCATCCACTCACTATGCCGCTATGGGCCTGATGACACAGATTTCATTGCTGAGTGATATTGCATTGTACGTACGTGCCACAAGTTCTTTATCCATTTTTTGCTTTCTGGGATATTTACCTGATACTGTAGACGAGCTTCTTGTGAACACAGCCGTCTCAAATATTGGGGTGGCTGTCTGTTTTAGATTTTAATTTCCGTAAGCTATAGGACCATAAGTGGAAGTGCCATAGGCTGTGTTGCTTTGTTTCTTTCGTGTTTCAGGAAACACCATACACTTCTCCAGGGTGGCTGCTGGCAATTTACATCCTGCCAATCAGCATAACAAGGCTCCCTGTTCTCCATATCCTGTCCTACCTTTCTGGATTTTACACTTTTTTCAGATGGCCCTTTTGCCAGGGGGGCAGTGAGACTTCATTGTAGTGCAGATTTCCTTTACAGGCTTGCTTGGTTGGCCAAAAAGGGCGTATGCGTTTTTTCCTGAATATATTCAGGAAAAAACACATACGCCCTTTTTGGCCAAGTGCATCATTGTCGACGTTCTGCCTCTTTTCCTATGCTTTCAGGGCAATTCCAGTCTACCCCCTGCAATCGTTTTCCTGAAATTCTGCCCCGCTTTCAACTCCCCTTCGCAGGCTTACTTCAATATATTTTTGGAGGATAGCTGTCATTTATAACTCTGCAGGTTTGTGAATTACAGTGCCCCTGAGCTCCTTTCTTCAACTCGCTTTCTTGTGAGCTGGGCACAAAACCGCAGGATTGCTTCAGGCCCTAATCTGTTTCCGGCAGGGCACGCTGAGCCTTTGGTTAATTCCTCTTCCTGGTGGGCAATGAGCGTTACATTTGCCCGTGCAGACACCTACAGCTAGTCTCTCATTGGTTCTCCCTATTCCTGTTCATTTTGCACAGAAATTGCAAGCTGTGCCAAAGAGGAGGTTAAAGGCACTGACTCTCCAAGCGGGGAGAGTGTTAGTAAAGCATCTGGAATGGTGAACCCGAGGACCAGGATACGAAAACTGAGATGCATTTTAAATCATTTCCCAATCACATGGTGGACGATACTCTTGGTTTCCCATGCATGTTTTAGCTGGAGGAAGAATCCCTTGAACCTGGAGAGTTGGGACCCATGGAATGGGTACCATGCAGTATGACTTCAAAGGGTCTGCATTTGCTCACCGAAACTCACCAATGCTATCAGCCTGAAGTGTCCAGCCTTATGTCTCAACCAGCTCTGGGTGTAGATGTGTTAAATCCCGGTTGCATCACATGCCCTGAGTGAATTATTTAAGAATTGCTCTCTATTTCACTGTCTTTATGATTTTTTTTTGAAATTTATTTTGATAATGGGATTTATCGGATTTTCACTGCTGCGTTTATGCCGCTGTACACACGCTTGATTCTCTTACGGAGACATATATATCCATGGGTTTTAAGATTCTTCCTAGTTAGGTATATTCCTAGGCGTTGAATATGTGGTGTTGGGTCCATTTCGTTGAGCAAGGAGTAGGTCTTGTCTATTACATATTTGGCTTATGGAAAGTTATCTGTGCTAATTTCAGTCTCTGGTTTTATGAAGCACCCCAACGCACCTTTCCCCATAAGCAAGCACTAGTTGGTTTTCTAAATTTGAGACCCTGTTCTGTTTTGTAATTCAGTTCATGTGTAGTCAAGTTTACATTCCGTGTATTAGTGATATCTTATGATGTTTCTTTTTCTGTGTGACGTAGTTCACGTAGAATCACCGTACCTGCATCCACTCACTATGCCGCTACGGGCCTGATGACACAGATTTCATTGCTGAGTGATATTGCATTGTACGTACGTGCCACAACTTCTTTATCCATATTTTGCTTTCTGGGATATTTACCTGTTACTGTAGACGAGCTTCTTGTGAACACAGCCGTCCCAAATATTGGGGTGGCTGTCTGTTTTTGATTTTAATTTCCGTAAGCTATAGGACCATAAGTGGAAGTGCCATAGACTGTGTGGCTTTGTTTTTATGTGTTTCAGGAAACACCATACACTTCTCCAGGCTGGCTGCTGGCAATTTACATCCTGCCAATCAGCATAACAAGGCTCCCTGTTCTCCATATCCTGTCCTACCTTTCTGGATTTTACACTTTTTTCAGATGGCCCTCTTGCCCAGGGGGCAGTGAGACTTCATTGTAGTGCAGATTTCCTTTACAGGCTTGCTTGGTTGGCCAAAAAGGGCGTATGCGTTTTTTCCTGAATATATTCAGGAAAAAACGCATACGCCCTTTTTGGCCAAGTGCATCATTGTCGACGTTCTGCCTCTTTTCCTATGTTTTCAGGGCAATTCCAGTCTACCCCCTGCAATCGTTTTCCTGAAATTCTGTCCCGCTTTCAAGTCCCCTTCGCAGGCTTACTTCAATATATTTTTGGAGGAAAGCTGTCATTTATAACTCTGCAGGTTTGTGAATTACAGTGCCCCTGAGCTCCTTTCTTCAACTCGCTTTCTTGTGAACTGGGCACAAAACCGCAGGATTGCTTCAAGCCCTAATCTGTTTCGGGCAGGGCATGCTGAGCCTTTGGTAAATTCCTCTTCCTGGTGGGAAATGAGCGTTACATTTGCCCGTGCAGACACCTACAGCTGGTCTCTCATTGGTTCTCCCTATTCCTGTTCATCTTGCACAGAAATTGCAAGCTGTGCCAAACAGGAGGTTAAAGGCACTGACTCTCCAAGCAGGGAGACTGTTAGTAAATCATCTGGAATGGTGAACCCGAGGACCAGGATACGAAAACTGAGATGCATTTTAAATCATTTCCCCATAACACGGTGGACCATACTGTGGGTTTCACATGCATGTTTTAGCTGGAGGAAGAATCCCTTGAACCTGAAGAGTTGGGACCCATGGAATAGGTACCATACAGTATGACTTCAAAGGGTGTGCATTTGCTCACCTAAACTCACCAATGCTATCAGCCTGAAGAGTCCAGCCTTATGTCTCAACCAGCTCTGGGTGTAGATGTGGTCAATCCCGGTTGCATCACATGCCCTGAGTGAATTATTTAAGAATTGCTCTCTATTTCACTGTCTTTGTGTTTTGTTTTCGAAATTTATTTTGATAATGGGATTTATCGGATTTTCACTGCTGCCTTTCGGCCGCTGTACACACCCTTGATTCTCTTATGGAGACATATATATCCATGGGTTTTAAGATTCTTCCTAGTCAGGTATATTCCTAGGCGTTGAATATGTGGGGTTGGGTCCATTTCGTTGAGCAAGGAGTAGGTCTTGTCTATTACATATTGGGCTTATGGAAAGTTATCTGTGCTAATTTCAGTCTCTGGTTTTATGCAGCACCCCAAGGCACCTTTCCCCATAAGCAAGCACTAGTTGGTTTTCTAAATTTGAGACCCTTTTCTATTTTGTAATTCAGTTCATGTGTAGTCAAGTTTACATTCCGTGTATTCGTGATATCTTATGATGTTTCTTTTTCTGTGTGACGTAGTTCACGTAGAATCACCGTACCTGCATTCACTCACTATGCCGCTATGGGCCTGATGACACAGATTTCATTGCTGAGTGATATTGCATTGTACGTACGTGCCACAAGTTCTTTATCCATTTTTTGCTTTCTGGGATATTTACCTGATACTGTAGACGAGCTTCTTGTGAACACAGCCGTCTCAAATATTGGGGTGGCTGTCTGTTTTTGATTTTAATTTCCGTAAGCTATAGGACCATAAGTGGAAGTGCCATAGGCTGTGTTGCTTTGTTTCTTTCGTGTTTCAGGAAACACCATACACTTCTCCAGGGTGGCTGCTGGCAATTTACATCCTGCCAATCAGCATAACAAGGCTCCCTGTTCTCCATATCCTGTCCTACCTTTCTGGATTTTACACTTTTTTCAGATGGCCCTTTTGCCAGGGGGGCAGTGAGACTTCATTGTAGTGCAGATTTCATTTACAGGCTTGCTTGGTTGGCCAAAAAGGGCGTATGCGTTTTTTCCTGAATATATTCAGGAAAAAACGCATACGCCCTTTTTGGCCAAGTGCATCATTGTCGACGTTCTGCCTCTTTTCCTATGCTTTCAGGGCAATTCCAGTCTACCCCCTGCAATCGTTTTCCTGAAATTCTGCCCCGCTTTCAAGTCCCCTTCGCAGGCTTACTTCAATATATTTTTGGAGGAAAGCTGTCATTTATAACTCTGCAGGTTTGTGAATTACAGTGCCCCTGAGCTCCTTTCTTCAACTCGCTTTCTTGTGAGCTGGGCACAAAACCGCAGGATTGCTTCAGGCCCTAATCTGTTTCCAGCAGGGCACACTGAGCCTTTGTTTAATTCCTCTTCCTGGTAGGCAATGAGCGTTTCATTTGCCCGTGCAGACATCTACAGCTAGTCTCTCATTGGTTCTCCCTATTCCTGTTCATTTTGCACAGAAATTGCAAGCTGTGCCAAAGAGGAGGTTAAAGGCACTGACTCTCCAAGCGGGGAGAGTGTTAGTAAAGCATCTGGAATGGTGAACCCGAGGACCAGGATACGAAAACTGAGATGCATTTTAAATCATTTCCCAATCACATGGTGGACGATACTCTTGGTTTCCCATGCATGTTTTAGCTGGAGGAAGAATCCCTTGAACCTGGAGAGTTGGGACCCATGGAATGGGTACCATGCAGTATGACTTCAAAGGGTCTGCATTTGCTCACCGAAACTCACCAATGCTATCAGCCTGAAGTGTCCAGCCTTATGTCTCAACCAGCTCTGGGTGTAGATGTGTTAAATCCCGGTTGCATCACATGCCCTGAGTGAATTATTTAAGAATTGCTCTCTATTTCACTGTCTTTATGATTTTTTTTTGAAATTTATTTTGATAATGGGATTTATCGGATTTTCACTGCTGCGTTTATGCCGCTGTACACACGCTTGATTCTCTTACGGAGACATATATATCCATGGGTTTTAAGATTCTTCCTAGTCAGGTATATTCCTAGGCGTTGAATATGTGGTGTTGGGTCCATTTCGTTGAGCAAGGAGTAGGTCTTGTCTATTACATATTTGGCTTATGGAAAGTTATCTGTGCTAATTTCAGTCTCTGGTTTTATGAAGCACCCCAACGCACCTTTCCCCATAAGCAAGCACTAGTTGGTTTTCTAAATTTGAGACCCTGTTCTGTTTTGTAATTCAGTTCATGTGTAGTCAAGTTTACATTCCGTGTATTAGTGATATCTTATGATGTTTCTTTTTCTGTGTGACGTAGTTCACGTAGAATCACCGTACCTGCATCCACTCACTATGCCGCTACGGGCCTGATGACACAGATTTCATTGCTGAGTGATATTGCATTGTACGTACGTGCCACAACTTCTTTATCCATATTTTGCTTTCTGGGATATTTACCTGTTACTGTAGACGAGCTTCTTGTGAACACAGCCGTCCCAAATATTGGGGTGGCTGTCTGTTTTTGATTTTAATTTCCGTAAGCTATAGGACCATAAGTGGAAGTGCCATAGACTGTGTTGCTTTGTTTCTTATGTGTTTCAGGAAACACCATACACTTCTCCAGGCTGGCTGCTGGCAATTTACATCCTGCCAATCAGCATAACAAGGCTCCCTGTTCTCCATATCCTGTCCTACCTTTCTGGATTTTACACTTTTTTCAGATGGCCCTCTTGCCCGGGGGGCAGTGAGACTTCATTGTAGTGCAGATTTCCTTTACAGGCTTGCTTGGTTGGCCAAAAAGGGCGTATGCGTTTTTTCCTGAATATATTTAGGAAAAAACGCATACGCCCTTTTTGGCCAAGTGCATCATTGTCGACGTTCTGCCTCTTTTCCTATGCTTTCAGGGCAATTCCAGTCTACCCCCTGCAATCGTTTTCCTGAAATTCTGCCCCGCTTTCAAGTCCCCTTCGCAGGCTTACTTCAATATATTTTTGGAGGATAGCTGTCATTTATAACTCTGCAGGTTTGTGAATTACAGTGCCCCTGAGCTCCTTTCTTCAACTCGCTTTCTTGTGAACTGGGCACAAAACCGCAGGATTGCTTCAGGCCCTAATCTGTTTCGGGCAGGGCATGCTGAGCCTTTGGTAAATTCCTCTTCCTGGTGGGAAATGAGCGTTACATTTGCCCGTGCAGACACCTACAGCTAGTCTCTCATTGGTTCTCCCTATTCCTGTTCATCTTGCACAGAAATTGCAAGCTGTGCCAAACAGGAGGTTAAAGGCACTGACTCTCCAAGCAGGGAGACTGTTAGTAAATCATCTGGAATGGTGAACCCGAGGACCAGGATACGAAAACTGAGATGCATTTTAAATCATTTCCCCATAACACGGTGGACCATACTGTGGGTTTCACATGCATGTTTTAGCTGGAGGAAGAATCCCTTGAACCTGAAGAGTTGGGACCCATGGAATAGGTACCATACAGTATGACTTCAAAGGGTGTGCATTTGCTCACCTAAACTCACCAATGCTATCAGCCTGAAGTGTCCAGCCTTATGTCTCAACCAGCTCTGGGTGTAGATGTGGTCAATCCCGGTTGCATCACATGCCCTGAGTGAATTATTTAAGAATTGCTCTCTATTTCACTGTCTTTGTGTTTTGTTTTCGAAATTTATTTTGATAATGGGGTTTATCGGATTTTCACTGCTGCCTTTCGGCCGCTGTACACACCCTTGATTCTCTTACGGAGACATATATATCCATGGGTTTTAAGATTCTTCCTAGTCAGGTATATTCCTAGGCGTTGAATATGTGGTGTTGGGTCCATTTCGTTGAGCAAGGAGTAGGTCTTGTCTATTACATATTGGGCTTATGGAAAGTTATCTGTGCTAATTTCAGTCTCTGGTTTTATGCAGCACCCCAAGGCACCTTTCCCCATAAGCAAGCACTAGTTGGTTTTCTAAATTTGAGACCCTTTTCTATTTTGTAATTCAGTTCATGTGTAGTCAAGTTTACATTCCGTGTATTCGTGATATCTTATGATGTTTCTTTTTCTGTGTGACGTAGTTCACGTAGAATCACCGTACCTGCATCCACTCACTATGCCGCTATGGGCCTGATGACACAGATTTCATTGCTGAGTGATATTGCATTGTACGTACGTGCCACAAGTTCTTTATCCATTTTTTGCTTTCTGGGATATTTACCTGATACTGTAGACGAGCTTCTTGTGAACACAGCCGTCTCAAATATTGGGGTGGCTGTCTGTTTTTGATTTTAATTTCCGTAAGCTATAGGACCATAAGTGGAAGTGCCATAGGCTGTGTTGCTTTGTTTCTTTCGTGTTTCAGGAAACACCATACACTTCTCCAGGGTGGCTGCTGGCAATTTACATCCTGCCAATCAGCATAACAAGGCTCCCTGTTCTCCATATCCTGTCCTACCTTTCTGGATTTTACACTTTTTTCAGATGGCCCTTTTGCCAGGGGGGCAGTGAGACTTCATTGTAGTGCAGATTTCCTTTACAGGCTTGCTTGGTTGGCCAAAAAGGGCGTATGCGTTTTTTCCTGAATATATTCAGGAAAAAACACATACGCCCTTTTTGGCCAAGTGCATCATTGTCGACGTTCTGCCTCTTTTCCTATGCTTTCAGGGCAATTCCAGTCTACCCCCTGCAATCGTTTTCCTGAAATTCTGCCCCGCTTTCAAGTCCCCTTCGCAGGCTTACTTCAATATATTTTTGGAGGATAGCTGTCATTTATAACTCTGCAGGTTTGTGAATTACAGTGCCCCTGAGCTCCTTTCTTCAACTCGCTTTCTTGTGAGCTGGGCACAAAACCGCAGGATTGCTTCAGGCCCTAATCTGTTTCCGGCAGGGCACGCTGAGCCTTTGGTTAATTCCTCTTCCTGGTGGGAAATGAGCGTTACATTTGCCCGTGCAGACACCTACAGCTAGTCTCTCATTGGTTCTCCCTATTCCTGTTCATTTTGCACAGAAATTGCAAGCTGTGCCAAAGAGGAGGTTAAAGGCACTGACTCTCCAAGCGGGGAGAGTGTTAGTAAAGCATCTGGAATGGTGAACCCGAGGACCAGGATACGAAAACTGAGATGCATTTTAAATCATTTCCCAATCACATGGTGGCCGATACTCTTGGTTTCCCATGCATGTTTTAGCTGGAGGAAGAATCCCTTGAACCTGAAGAGTTGGGACCCATGGAATGGGTACCATGCAGTATGACTTCAAAGGGTCTGCATTTGCTCACCGAAACTCACCAATGCTATCAGCCTGAAGTGTCCAGCCTTATTTCTCAACCAGCTCTGGGTGTAGATGTGTTAAATCCCGGTTGCATCACATGCCCTGAGTGAATTATTTAAGAATTGCTCTCTATTTCACTGTCTTTATGATTTTTTTTTGAAATTTATTTTGATAATGGGATTTATCGGATTTTCACTGCTGCGTTTATGCCGCTGTACACATGCTTGATTCTCTTACGGAGACATATATATCCATGGGTTTTAAGATTCTTCCTAGTCAGGTATATTCCTAGGCGTTGAATATGTGGTGTTGGGTCCATTTCGTTGAGCAAGGAGTAGGTCTTGTCTATTACATATTTGGCTTATGGAAAGTTATCTGTGCTAATTTCAGTCTCTGGTTTTATGAAGCACCCCAACGCACCTTTCCCCATAAGCAAGCACTAGTTGGTTTTCTAAATTTGAGACCCTGTTCTGTTTTGTAATTCAGTTCATGTGTAGTCAAGTTTACATTCCGTGTATTAGTGATATCTTATGATGTTTCTTTTTCTGTGTGACGTAGTTCACGTAGAATCACCGTACCTGCATCCACTCACTATGCCGCTACGGGCCTGATGACACAGATTTCATTGCTGAGTGATATTGCATTGTACGTACGTGCCACAACTTCTTTATCCATATTTTGCTTTCTGGGATATTTACCTGTTACTGTAGACGAGCTTCTTGTGAACACAGCCGTCCCAAATATTGGGGTGGCTGTCTGTTTTTGATTTTAATTTCCGTAAGCTATAGGACCATAAGTGGAAGTGCCATAGACTGTGTTGCTTTGTTTCTTATGTGTTTCAGGAAACACCATACACTTCTCCAGGCTGGCTGCTGGCAATTTACATCCTGCCAATCAGCATAACAAGGCTCCCTGTTCTCCATATCCTGTCCTACCTTTCTGGATTTTACACTTTTTTCAGATGGCCCTCTTGCCCGGGGGGCAGTGAGACTTCATTGTAGTGCAGATTTCCTTTACAGGCTTGCTTGGTTGGCCAAAAAGGGCGTATGCGTTTTTTCCTGAATATATTCAGGAAAAAACGCATATGCCCTTTTTGGCCAAGTGCATCATTGTCGACGTTCTGCCTCTTTTCCTATGCTTTCAGGGCAATTGCAGTCTACCCCCTGCAATCGTTTTCCTGAAATTCTGCCCCGCTTTCAAGTCCCCTTCGCAGGCTTACTTCAATATATTTTTGGAGGATAGCTGTCATTTATAACTCTGCAGGTTTGTGAATTACAGTGCCCCTGAGCTCCTTTCTTCAACTCGCTTTCTTGTGAACTGGGCACAAAACCGCAGGATTGCTTCAGGCCCTAATCTGTTTCGGGCAGGGCATGCTGAGCCTTTGGTAAATTCCTCTTCCTGGTGGGAAATGAGCGTTACATTTGCCCGTGCAGACACCTACAGCTAGTCTCTCATTGGTTCTCCCTATTCCTGTTCATCTTGCACAGAAATTGCAAGCTGTGCCAAACAGGAGGTTAAAGGCACTGACTCTCCAAGCAGGGAGACTGTTAGTAAATCATCTGGAATGGTGAACCCGAGGACCAGGATACGAAAACTGAGATGCATTTTAAATCATTTCCCCATAACACGGTGGACCATACTGTGGGTTTCACATGCATGTTTTAGCTGGAGGAAGAATCCCTTGAACCTGAAGAGTTGGGACCCATGGAATAGGTACCATACAGTATGACTTCAAAGGGTGTGCATTTGCTCACCTAAACTCACCAATGCTATCAGCCTGAAGTGTCCAGCCTTATGTCTCAACCAGCTCTGGGTGTAGATGTGGTCAATCCCGGTTGCATCACATGCCCTGAGTGAATTATTTAAGAATTGCTCTCTATTTCACTGTCTTTGTGTTTTGTTTTCGAAATTTATTTTGATAATGGGATTTATCGGATTTTCACTGCTGCCTTTCGGCCGCTGTACACACCCTTGATTCTCTTACGGAGACATATATATCCATGGGTTTTAAGATTCTTCCTAGTCAGGTATATTTTTAGGCGTTGAATATGTGGTGTTGGGTCCATTTCGTTGAGCAAGGAGTAGGTCTTGTCTATTACATATTGGGCTTATGGAAAGTTATCTGTGCTAATTTCAGTCTCTGGTTTTATGCAGCACCCCAAGGCACCTTTCCCCATAAGCAAGCACTAGTTGGTTTTCTAAATTTGAGACCCTTTTCTATTTTGTAATTCAGTTCATGTGTAGTCAAGTTTACATTCCGTGTATTCGTGATATCTTATGATGTTTCTTTTTCTGTGTGACGTAGTTCACGTAGAATCATCGTACCTGCATCCACTCACTATGCCGCTATGGGCCTGATGACACAGATTTCATTGCTGAGTGATATTGCATTGTACGTACGTGCCACAAGTTCTTTATCCATTTTTTGCTTTCTGGGATATTTACCTGATACTGTAGACGAGCTTCTTGTGAACACAGCCGTCTCAAATATTGGGGTGGCTGTCTGTTTTTGATTTTAATTTCCGTAAGCTATAGGACCATAAGTGGAAGTGCCACAGGCTGTGTTGCTTTGTTTCTTTCGTGTTTCAGGAAACACCATACACTTCTCCAGGGTGGCTGCTGGCAATTTACATCCTGCCAATCAGCATAACAAGGCTCCCTGTTCTCCATATCCTGTCCTACCTTTCTGGATTTTACACTTTTTTCAGATGGCCCTTTTGCCAGGGGGGCAGTGAGACTTCATTGTAGTGCAGATTTCATTTACAGGCTTGCTTGGTTGGCCAAAAAGGGCGTATGCGTTTTTTCCTGAATATATTCAGGAAAAAACACATACGCCCTTTTTGGCCAAGTGCATCATTGTCGACGTTCTGCCTCTTTTCCTATGCTTTCAGGGCAATTCCAGTCTACCCCCTGCAATCGTTTTCCTGAAATTCTGCCCCGCTTTCAAGTCCCCTTCGCAGGCTTACTTCAATATATTTTTGGAGGATAGCTGTCATTTATAACTCTGCAGGTTTGTGAATTACAGTGCCCCTGAGCTCCTTTCTTCAACTCGCTTTCTTGTGAGCTGGGCACAAAACCGCAGGATTGCTTCAGGCCCTAATCTGTTTCCGGCAGGGCACGCTGAGCCTTTGGTTAATTCCTCTTCCTGGTGGGAAATGAGCGTTACATTTGCCCGTGCAGACACCTACAGCTAGTCTCTCATTGGTTCTCCCTATTCCTGTTCATTTTGCACAGAAATTGCAAGCTGTGCCAAAGAGGAGGTTAAAGGCACTGACTCTCCAAGCGGGGAGAGTGTTAGTAAAGCATCTGGAATGGTGAACCCGAGGACCAGGATACGAAAACTGAGATGCATTTTAAATCATTTCCCAATCACATGGTGGCCGATACTCTTGGTTTCCCATGCATGTTTTAGCTGGAGGAAGAATCCCTTGAACCTGAAGAGTTGGGACCCATGGAATGGGTACCATGCAGTATGACTTCAAAGGGTCTGCATTTGCTCACCGAAACTCACCAATGCTATCAGCCTGAAGTGTCCAGCCTTATGTCTCAACCAGCTCTGGGTGTAGATGTGTTAAATCCCGGTTGCATCACATGCCCTGAGTGAATTATTTAAGAATTGCTCTCTATTTCACTGTCTTTATGATTTTTTTTTGAAATTTATTTTGATAATGGGATTTATCGGATTTTCACTGCTGCGTTTATGCCGCTGTACACACGCTTGATTCTCTTACGGAGACATATATATCCATGGGTTTTAAGATTCTTCCTAGTCAGGTATATTCCTAGGCGTTGAATATGTGGTGTTGGGTCCATTTCGTTGAGCAAGGAGTAGGTCTTCTCTATTACATATTTGGCTTATGGAAAGTTATCTGTGCTAATTTCAGTCTCTGGTTTTATGAAGCACCCCAACGCACCTTTCCCCATAAGCAAGCACTAGTTGGTTTTCTAAATTTGAGACCCTGTTCTGTTTTGTAATTCAGTTCATGTGTAGTCAAGTTTACATTCCGTGTATTAGTGATATCTTATGATGTTTCTTTTTCTGTGTGACGTAGTTCACGTAGAATCACCGTACCTGCATCCACTCACTATGCCGCTACGGGCCTGATGACACAGATTTCATTGCTGAGTGATATTGCATTGTACGTACGTGCCACAACTTCTTTATCCATATTTTGCTTTCTGGGATATTTACCTGTTACTGTAGACGAGCTTCTTGTGAACACAGCCGTCCCAAATATTGGGGTGGCTGTCTGTTTTTGATTTTAATTTCCGTAAGCTATAGGACCATAAGTGGAAGTGCCATAGACTGTGTTGCTTTGTTTCTTATGTGTTTCAGGAAACACCATACACTTCTCCAGGCTGGCTGCTGGCAATTTACATCCTGCCAATCAGCATAACAAGGCTCCCTGTTCTCCATATCCTGTCCTACCTTTCTGGATTTTACACTTTTTTCAGATGGCCCTCTTGCCTGGGGGGCAGTGAGACTTCATTGTAGTGCAGATTTCCTTTACAGGCTTGCTTGGTTGGCCAAAAAGGGCGTATGTGTTTTTTCCTGAATATATTCAGGAAAAAACGCATACGCCCTTTTTGGCCAAGTGCATCATTGTCGACGTTCTGCCTCTTTTCCTATGCTTTCAGGGCAATTCCAGTCTACCCCCTGCAATCGTTTTCCTGAAATTCTGCCCCGCTTTCAAGTCCCCTTCGCAGGCTTACTTCAATATATTTTTGGAGGATAGCTGTCATTTATAACTCTGCAGGTTTGTGAATTACAGTGCCCCTGAGCTCCTTTCTTCAACTCGCTTTCTTGTGAACTGGGCACAAAACCGCAGGATTGCTTCAGGCCCTAATCTGTTTCGGGCAGGGCATGCTGAGCCTTTGGTAAATTCCTCTTCCTGGTGGGAAATGAGCGTTACATTTGCCCGTGCAGACACCTACAGCTAGTCTCTCATTGGTTCTCCCTATTCCTGTTCATCTTGCACAGAAATTGCAAGCTGTGCCAAACAGGAGGTTAAAGGCACTGACTCTCCAAGCAGGGAGACTGTTAGTAAATCATCTGGAATGGTGAACCCGAGGACCAGGATACGAAAACTGAGATGCATTTTAAATCATTTCCCCATAACACGGTGGACCATACTGTGGGTTTCACATGCATGTTTTAGCTGGAGGAAGAATCCCTTGAACCTGAAGAGTTGGGACCCATGGAATAGGTACCATACAGTATGACTTCAAAGGGTGTGCATTTGCTCACCTAAACTCACCAATGCTATCAGCCTGAAGTGTCCAGCCTTATGTCTCAACCAGCTCTGGGTGTAGATGTGGTCAATCCCGGTTGCATCACATGCCCTGAGTGAATTATTTAAGAATTGCTCTCTATTTCACTGTCTTTGTGTTTTGTTTTCGAAATTTATTTTGATAATGGGATTTATCAGATTTTCACTGCTGCCTTTCGGCCGCTGTACACACCCTTGATTCTCTTACGGAGACATATATATCCATGGGTTTTAAGATTCTTCCTAGTCAGGTATATTCCTAGGCGTTGAATATGTGGTGTTGGGTCCATTTCGTTGAGCAAGGAGTAGGTCTTGTCTATTACATATTGGGCTTATGGAAAGTTATCTGTGCTAATTTTAGTCTCTGGTTTTATGCAGCACCCCAAGGCACCTTTCCCCATAAGCAAGCACTAGTTGGTTTTCTAAATTTGAGACCCTTTTCTATTTTGTAATTCAGTTCATGTGTAGTCAAGTTTACATTCCGTGTATTCGTGATATCTTATGATGTTTCTTTTTCTGTGTGACGTAGTTCACGTAGAATCACCGTACCTGCATCCACTCACTATGCCGCTATGGGCCTGATGACACAGATTTCATTGCTGAGTGATATTGCATTGTACGTACGTGCCACAAGTTCTTTATCCATTTTTTGCTTTCTGGGATATTTACCTGATACTGTAGACGAGCTTCTTGTGAACACAGCCGTCTCAAATATTGGGGTGGCTGTCTGTTTTTGATTTTAATTTCCGTAAGCTATAGGACCATAAGTGGAAGTGCCATAGGCTGTGTTGCTTTGTTTCTTTCGTGTTTCAGGAAACACCATACACTTCTCCAGGGTGGCTGCTGGCAATTTACATCCTGCCAATCAGCATAACAAGGCTCCCTGTTCTCCATATCCTGTCCTACCTTTCTGGACTTTACACTTTTTTCAGATGGCCCTTTTGCCAGGGGGCCAGTGAGACTTCATTGTAGTGCAGATTTCATTTACAGGCTTGCTTGGTTGGCCAAAAAGGGCGTATGCGTTTTTTCCTGAATATATTCAGGAAAAAACGCATACGCCCTTTTTGGCCAAGTGCATCATTGTCGACGTTCTGCCTCTTTTCCTATGCTTTCAGGGCAATTCCAGTCTACCCCCTGCAATCGTTTTCCTGAAATTCTGCCCCGCTTTCAAGTCCCCTTCGCAGGCTTACTTCAATATATTTTTGGAGGAAAGCTGTCATTTATAACTCTGCAGGTTTGTGAATTACAGTGCCCCTGAGCTCCTTTCTTCAACTCGCTTTCTTGTGAGCTGGGCACAAAACCGCAGGATTGCTTCAGGCCCTAATCTGTTTCCAGCAGGGCACACTGAGCCTTTGTTTAATTCCTCTTCCTGGTGGGCAATGAGCGTTACATTTGCCCGTGCAGACACCTACAGCTAGTCTCTCATTGGTTCTCCCTATTCCTGTTCATTTTGCACAGAAATTGCAAGCTGTGCCAAAGAGGAGGTTAAAGGCACTGACTCTCCAAGCGGGGAGAGTGTTAGTAAAGCATCTGGAATGGTGAACCCGAGGACCAGGATACGAAAACTGAGATGCATTTTAAATCATTTCCCAATCACATGGTGGACGATACTCTTGGTTTCCCATGCATGTTTTAGCTGGAGGAAGAATCCCTTGAACCTGGAGAGTTGGGACCCATGGAATGGGTACCATGCAGTCTGACTTCAAAGGGTCTGCATTTGCTCACCGAAACTCACCAATGCTATCAGCCTGAAGTGTCCAGCCTTATGTCTCAACCAGCTCTGGGTGTAGATGTGTTAAATCCCGGTTGCATCACATGCCCTGAGTGAATTATTTAAGAATTGCTCTCTATTTCACTGTCTTTATGATTTTTTTTTGAAATTTATTTTGATAATGGGATTTATCGGATTTTCACTGCTGCGTTTATGCCGCTGTACACACGCTTGATTCTCTTACGGAGACATATATATCCATGGGTTTTAAGATTCTTCCTAGTCAGGTATATTCCTAGGCGTTGAATATGTGGTGTTGGGTCCATTTCGTTGAGCAAGGAGTAGGTCTTGTCTATTACATATTTGGCTTATGGAAAGTTATCTGTGCTAATTTCAGTCTCTGGTTTTATGAAGCACCCCAACGCACCTTTCCCCATAAGCAAGCACTAGTTGGTTTTCTAAATTTGAGACCCTGTTCTGTTTTGTAATTCAGTTCATGTGTAGTCAAGTTTACATTCCGTGTATTAGTGATATCTTATGATGTTTCTTTTTCTGTGTGACGTAGTTCACGTAGAATCACCGTACCTGCATCCACTCACTATGCCGCTACGGGCCTGATGACACAGATTTCATTGCTGAGTGATATTGCATTGTACGTACGTGCCACAACTTCTTTATCCATATTTTGCTTTCTGGGATATTTACCTGTTACTGTAGACGAGCTTCTTGTGAACACAGCCGTCCCAAATATTGGGGTGGCTGTCTGTTTTTGATTTTAATTTCCGTAAGCTATAGGACCATAAGTGGAAGTGCCATAGACTGTGTTGCTTTGTTTCTTATGTGTTTCAGGAAACACCATACACTTCTCCAGGCTGGCTGCTGGCAATTTACATCCTGCCAATCAGCATAACAAGGCTCCCTATTCTCCATATCCTGTCCTACCTTTCTGGATTTTACACTTTTTTCAGATGGCCCTCTTGCCCGGGGGGCAGTGAGACTTCATTGTAGTGCAGATTTCCTTTACAGGCTTGCTTGGTTGGCCAAAAAGGGCGTATGCGTTTTTACCTGAATATATTCAGGAAAAAACGCATACGCCCTTTTTGGCCAAGTGCATCATTGTCGACGTTCTGCCTCTTTTCCTATGCTTTCAGGGCAATTCCAGTCTACCCCCTGCAATCGTTTTCCTGAAATTCTGCCCCGCTTTCAAGTCCCCTTCGCAGGCTTACTTCAATATATTTTTGGAGGATAGCTGTCATTTATAACTCTGCAGGTTTGTGAATTACAGTGCCCCTGAGCTCCTTTCTTCAACTCGCTTTCTTGTGAACTGGGCACAAAACCGCAGGATTGCTTCAGGCCCTAATCTGTTTCCAGCAGGGCACACTGAGCCTTTGTTTAATTCCTCTTCCTGGTGGGCAATGAGCGTTACATTTGCCCGTGCAGACACCTACAGCTAGTCTCTCATTGGTTCTCCCTATTCCTGTTCATTTTGCACAGAAATTGCAAGCTGTGCCAAAGAGGAGGTTAAAGGCACTGACTCTCCAAGCGGGGAGAGTGTTAGTAAAGCATCTGGAATGGTGAACCCGAGGACCAGGATACGAAAACTGAGATGCATTTTAAATCATTTCCCAATCACATGGTGGACGATACTCTTGGTTTCCCATGCATGTTTTAGCTGGAGGAAGAATCCCTTGAACCTGGAGAGTTGGGACCCATGGAATGGGTACCATGCAGTATGACTTCAAAGGGTCTGCATTTGCTCACCGAAACTCACCAATGCTATCAGCCTGAAGTGTCCAGCCTTATGTCTCAACCAGCTCTGGGTGTAGATGTGTTAAATCCCGGTTGCATCACATGCCCTGAGTGAATTATTTAAGAATTGCTCTCTATTTCACTGTCTTTATGATTTTTTTTTGAAATTTATTTTGATAATGGGATTTATCGGATTTTCACTGCTGCGTTTATGCCGCTGTACACACGCTTGATTCTCTTACGGAGACATATATATCCATGGGTTTTAAGATTCTTCCTAGTCAGGTATATTTTTAGGCGTTGAATATGTGGTGTTGGGTCCATTTCGTTGAGCAAGGAGTAGGTCTTGTCTATTACATATTGGGCTTATGGAAAGTTATCTGTGCTAATTTCAGTCTCTGGTTTTATGCAGCACCCCAAGGCACCTTTCCCCATAAGCAAGCACTAGTTGGTTTTCTAAATTTGAGACCCTTTTCTATTTTGTAATTCAGTTCATGTGTAGTCAAGTTTACATTCCGTGTATTCGTGATATCTTATGATGTTTCTTTTTCTGTGTGACGTAGTTCACGTAGAATCATCGTACCTGCATCCACTCACTATGCCGCTATGGGCCTGATGACACAGATTTCATTGCTGAGTGATATTGCATTGTACGTACGTGCCACAAGTTCTTTATCCATTTTTTGCTTTCTGGGATATTTACCTGATACTGTAGACGAGCTTCTTGTGAACACAGCCGTCTCAAATATTGGGGTGGCTGTCTGTTTTTGATTTTAATTTCCGTAAGCTATAGGACCATAAGTGGAAGTGCCACAGGCTGTGTTGCTTTGTTTCTTTCGTGTTTCAGGAAACACCATACACTTCTCCAGGGTGGCTGCTGGCAATTTACATCCTGCCAATCAGCATAACAAGGCTCCCTGTTCTCCATATCCTGTCCTACCTTTCTGGATTTTACACTTTTTTCAGATGGCCCTTTTGCCAGGGGGGCAGTGAGACTTCATTGTAGTGCAGATTTCATTTACAGGCTTGCTTGGTTGGCCAAAAAGGGCGTATGCGTTTTTTCCTGAATATATTCAGGAAAAAACACATACGCCCTTTTTGGCCAAGTGCATCATTGTCGACGTTCTGCCTCTTTTCCTATGCTTTCAGGGCAATTCCAGTCTACCCCCTGCAATCGTTTTCCTGAAATTCTGCCCCGCTTTCAAGTCCCCTTCGCAGGCTTACTTCAATATATTTTTGGAGGATAGCTGTCATTTATAACTCTGCAGGTTTGTGAATTACAGTGCCCCTGAGCTCCTTTCTTCAACTCGCTTTCTTGTGAGCTGGGCACAAAACCGCAGGATTGCTTCAGGCCCTAATCTGTTTCCGGCAGGGCACGCTGAGCCTTTGGTTAATTCCTCTTCCTGGTGGGAAATGAGCGTTACATTTGCCCGTGCAGACACCTACAGCTAGTCTCTCATTGGTTCTCCCTATTCCTGTTCATTTTGCACAGAAATTGCAAGCTGTGCCAAAGAGGAGGTTAAAGGCACTGACTCTCCAAGCGGGGAGAGTGTTAGTAAAGCATCTGGAATGGTGAACCCGAGGACCAGGATACGAAAACTGAGATGCATTTTAAATCATTTCCCAATCACATGGTGGCCGATACTCTTGGTTTCCCATGCATGTTTTAGCTGGAGGAAGAATCCCTTGAACCTGAAGAGTTGGGACCCATGGAATGGGTACCATGCAGTATGACTTCAAAGGGTCTGCATTTGCTCACCGAAACTCACCAATGCTATCAGCCTGAAGTGTCCAGCCTTATGTCTCAACCAGCTCTGGGTGTAGATGTGTTAAATCCCGGTTGCATCACATGCCCTGAGTGAATTATTTAAGAATTGCTCTCTATTTCACTGTCTTTATGATTTTTTTTTGAAATTTATTTTGATAATGGGATTTATCGGATTTTCACTGCTGCGTTTATGCCGCTGTACACACGCTTGATTCTCTTACGGAGACATATATATCCATGGGTTTTAAGATTCTTCCTAGTCAGGTATATTCCTAGGCGTTGAATATGTGGTGTTGGGTCCATTTCGTTGAGCAAGGAGTAGGTCTTCTCTATTACATATTTGGCTTATGGAAAGTTATCTGTGCTAATTTCAGTCTCTGGTTTTATGAAGCACCCCAACGCACCTTTCCCCATAAGCAAGCACTAGTTGGTTTTCTAAATTTGAGACCCTGTTCTGTTTTGTAATTCAGTTCAAGTGTAGTCAAGTTTACATTCCGTGTATTAGTGATATCTTATGATGTTTCTTTTTCTGTGTGACGTAGTTCACGTAGAATCACCGTACCTGCATCCACTCACTATGCCGCTACGGGCCTGATGACACAGATTTCATTGCTGAGTGATATTGCATTGTACGTACGTGCCACAACTTCTTTATCCATATTTTGCTTTCTGGGATATTTACCTGTTACTGTAGACGAGCTTCTTGTGAACACAGCCGTCCCAAATATTGGGGTGGCTGTCTGTTTTTGATTTTAATTTCCGTAAGCTATAGGACCATAAGTGGAAGTGCCATAGACTGTGTTGCTTTGTTTCTTATGTGTTTCAGGAAACACCATACACTTCTCCAGGCTGGCTGCTGGCAATTTACATCCTGCCAATCAGCATAACAAGGCTCCCTGTTCTCCATATCCTGTCCTACCTTTCTGGATTTTACACTTTTTTCAGATGGCCCTCTTGCCCAGGGGGCAGTGAGACTTCATTGTAGTGCAGATTTCCTTTACAGGCTTGCTTGGTTGGCCAAAAAGGGCGTATGCGTTTTTTCCTGAATATATTCAGGAAAAAACGCATACGCCCTTTTTGGCCAAGTGCATCATTGTCGACGTTCTGCCTCTTTTCCTATGCTTTCAGGGCAATTCCAGTCTACCCCCTGCAATCGTTTTCCTGAAATTCTGCCCCGCTTTCAAGTCCCCTTCGCAGGCTTACTTCAATATATTTTTGGAGGATAGCTGTCATTTATAACTCTGCAGGTTTGTGAATTACAGTGCCCCTGAGCTCCTTTCTTCAACTCGCTTTCTTGTGAACTGGGCACAAAACCGCAGGATTGCTTCAGGCCCTAATCTGTTTCGGGCAGGGCATGCTGAGCCTTTGGTAAATTCCTCTTCCTGGTGGGAAATGAGCGTTACATTTGCCCGTGCAGACACCTACAGCTAGTCTCTCATTGGTTCTCCCTATTCCTGTTCATCTTGCACAGAAATTGCAAGCTGTGCCAAACAGGAGGTTAAAGGCACTGACTCTCCAAGCAGGGAGACTGTTAGTAAATCATCTGGAATGGTGAACCCGAGGACCAGGATACGAAAACTGAGATGCATTTTAAATCATTTCCCCATAACACGGTGGACCATACTGTGGGTTTCACATGCATGTTTTAGCTGGAGGAAGAATCCCTTGAACCTGAAGAGTTGGGACCCATGGAATAGGTACCATACAGTATGACTTCAAAGGGTGTGCATTTGCTCACCTAAACTCACCAATGCTATCAGCCTGAAGTGTCCAGCCTTATGTCTCAACCAGCTCTGGGTGTAGATGTGGTCAATCCCGGTTGCATCACATGCCCTGAGTGAATTATTTAAGAATTGCTCTCTATTTCACTGTCTTTGTGTTTTGTTTTCGAAATTTATTTTGATAATGGGATTTATCGGATTTTCACTGCTGCCTTTCGGCCGCTGTACACACCCTTGATTCTCTTACGGAGACATATATATCCATGGGTTTTAAGATTCTTCCTAGTCAGGTATATTCCTAGGCGTTGAATATGTGGTGTTGGGTCCATTTCGTTGAGCAAGGAGTAGGTCTTGTCTATTACATATTGGGCTTATGGAAAGTTATCTGTGCTAATTTCAGTCTCTGGTTTTATGCAGCACCCCAAGGCACCTTTCCCCATAAGCAAGCACTAGTTGGTTTTCTAAATTTGAGACCCTTTTCTATTTTGTAATTCAGTTCATGTGTAGTCAAGTTTACATTCCGTGTATTCGTGATATCTTATGATGTTTCTTTTTCTGTGTGACGTAGTTCACGTAGAATCACCGTACCTGCATCCACTCACTATGACGCTACGGGCCTGATGACACAGATTTCATTGCTGAGAGATATAGCATTGCACGTACGTGCCACAACTTATTTATCCATTTTTTGCTTTCTGGGATATTTACCTGATACTGTAGACGAGCTTCTTGTGAACACAGCCGTCTCAAATATTGGGGTGGCTGTCTGTTTTTGATTTTAATTTCCGTAAGCTATAGGACCATAAGTGGAAGTGCCATAGGCTGTGTTGCTTTGTTTCTTTCGTGTTTCAGGAAACACCATACACTTCTCCAGGGTGGCTGCTGGCAATTTACATCCTGCCAATCAGCATAACAAGGCTCCCTGTTCTCCATATCCTGTCCTACCTTTCTGGATTTTACACTTTTTTCAGATGGCCCTTTTGCCAGGGGGGCAGTGAGACTTCATTGTAGTGCAGATTTCATTTACAGGCTTGCTTGGTTGGCCAAAAAGTGCGTATGCGTTTTTTCCTGAATATATTCAGGAAAAAACGCATACGCCCTTTTTGGCCAAGTGCATCATTGTCGACGTTCTGCCTCTTTTCCTATGCTTTCAGGGCAATTCCAGTCTACCCCCTGCAATCGTTTTCCTGAAATTCTGCCCCGCTTTCAAGTCCCCTTCGCAGGCTTACTTCAATATATTTTTGGAGGAAAGCTGTCATTTATAACTCTGCAGGTTTGTGAATTACAGTGCCCCTGAGCTCCTTTCTTCAACTCGCTTTCTTGTGAGCTGGGCACAAAACCGCAGGATTGCTTCAGGCCCTAATCTGTTTCCAGCAGGGCACGCTGAGCCTTTGTTTAATTCCTCTTCCTGGTGGGCAATGAGCGTTACATTTGCCCGTGCAGACACCTACAGCTAGTCTCTCATTGGTTCTCCCTATTCCTGTTCATTTTGCACAGAAATTGCAAGCTGTGCCAAAGAGGAGGTTAAAGGCACTGACTCTCCAAGCGGGGAGAGTGTTAGTAAAGCATCTGGAATGGTGAACCCGAGGACCAGGATACGAAAACTGAGATGCATTTTAAATCATTTCCCAATCACATGGTGGACGATACTCTTGGTTTCCCATGCATGTTTTAGCTGGAGGAAGAATCCCTTGAACCTGGAGAGTTGGGACCCATGGAATGGGTACCATGCAGTATGACTTCAAAGGGTCTGCATTTGCTCACCGAAACTCACCAATGCTATCAGCCTGAAGTGTCCAGCCTTATGTCTCAACCAGCTCTGGGTGTAGATGTGTTAAATCCCGGTTGCATCACATGCCCTGAGTGAATTATTTAAGAATTGCTCTCTATTTCACTGTCTTTATGATTTTTTTTTGAAATTTATTTTGATAATGGGATTTATCGGATTTTCACTGCTGCGTTTATGCCGCTGTACACACGCTTGATTCTCTTACGGAGACATATATATCCATGGGTTTTAAGATTCTTCCTAGTCAGGTATATTCCTAGGCGTTGAATATGTGGTGTTGGGTCCATTTCGTTGAGCAAGGAGTAGGTCTTGTCTATTACATATTTGGCTTATGGAAAGTTATCTGTGCTAATTTCAGTCTCTGGTTTTATGAAGCACCCCAACGCACCTTTCCCCATAAGCAAGCACTAGTTGGTTTTCTAAATTTGAGACCCTGTTCTGTTTTGTAATTCAGTTCATGTGTAGTCAAGTTTACATTCCGTGTATTAGTGATATCTTATGATGTTTCTTTTTCTGTGTGACGTAGTTCACGTAGAATCACCGTACCTGCATCCACTCACTATGCCGCTACGGGCCTGATGACACAGATTTCATTGCTGAGTGATATTGCATTGTACGTACGTGCCACAACTTCTTTATCCATATTTTGCTTTCTGGGATATTTACCTGTTACTGTAGACGAGCTTCTTGTGAACACAGCCGTCCCAAATATTGGGGTGGCTGTCTGTTTTTGATTTTAATTTCCGTAAGCTATAGGACCATAAGTGGAAGTGCCATAGACTGTGTTGCTTTGTTTCTTATGTGTTTCAGGAAACACCATACACTTCTCCAGGCTGGCTGCTGGCAATTTACATCCTGCCAATCAGCATAACAAGGCTCCCTGTTCTCCATATCCTGTCCTACCTTTCTGGATTTTACACTTTTTTCAGATGGCCCTCTTGCCCGGGGGGCAGTGAGACTTCATTGTAGTGCAGATTTCCTTTACAGGCTTGCTTGGTTGGCCAAAAAGGGCGTATGCGTTTTTACCTGAATATATTCAGGAAAAAACGCATACGCCCTTTTTGGCCAAGTGCATCATTGTCGACGTTCTGCCTCTTTTCCTATGCTTTCAGGGCAATTCCAGTCTACCCCCTGCAATCGTTTTCCTGAAATTCTGCCCCGCTTTCAAGTCCCCTTCGCAGGCTTACTTCAATATATTTTTGGAGGATAGCTGTCATTTATAACTCTGCAGGTTTGTGAATTACAGTGCCCCTGAGCTCCTTTCTTCAACTCGCTTTCTTGTGAACTGGGCACAAAACCGCAGGATTGCTTCAGGCCCTAATCTGTTTCCAGCAGGGCACACTGAGCCTTTGTTTAATTCCTCTTCCTGGTGGGAAATGAGCGTTACATTTGCCCGTGCAGACACCTACAGCTAGTCTCTCATTGGTTCTCCCTATTCCTGTTCATTTTGCACAGAAATTGCAAGCTGTGCCAAAGAGGAGGTTAAAGGCACTGACTCTCCAAGCGGGGAGAGTGTTAGTAAAGCATCTGGAATGGTGAACCCGAGGACCAGGATACGAAAACTGAGATGCATTTTAAATCATTTCCCAATCACATGGTGGACGATACTCTTGGTTTCCCATGCATGTTTTAGCTGGAGGAAGAATCCCTTGAACCTGGAGAGTTGGGACCCATGGAATGGGTACCATGCAGTATGACTTCAAAGGGTCTGCATTTGCTCACCGAAACTCACCAATGCTATCAGCCTGAAGTGTCCAGCCTTATGTCTCAACCAGCTCTGGGTGTAGATGTGTTAAATCCCGGTTGCATCACATGCCCTGAGTGAATTATTTAAGAATTGCTCTCTATTTCACTGTCTTTATGATTTTTTTTTGAAATTTATTTTGATAATGGGATTTATCGGATTTTCACTGCTGCGTTTATGCCGCTGTACACACGCTTGATTCTCTTACGGAGACATATATATCCATGGGTTTTAAGATTCTTCCTAGTCAGGTATATTCCTAGGCGTTGAATATGTGGTGTTGGGTCCATTTCGTTGAGCAAGGAGTAGGTCTTGTCTATTACATATTTGGCTTATGGAAAGTTATCTGTGCTAATTTCAGTCTCTGGTTTTATGAAGCACCCCAGCGCACCTTTCCCCATAAGCAAGCACTAGTTGGTTTTCTAAATTTGAGACCCTGTTCTGTTTTGTAATTCAGTTCATGTGTAGTCAAGTTTACATTCCGTGTATTAGTGATATCTTATGATGTTTCTTTTTCTGTGTGACGTAGTTCACGTAGAATCACCGTACCTGCATCGACTCACTATGCCGCTACGGGCCTGATGACACAGATTTCATTGCTGAGTGATATTGCATTGTACGTACGTGCCACAAGTTCTTTATCCATATTTTGCTTTCTGGGATATTTACCTGTTACTGTAGACGAGCTTCTTGTGAACACAGCCGTCCCAAATATTGGGGTGGCTGTCTGTTTTTGATTTTAATTTCCGTAAGCTATAGGACCATAAGTGGAAGTGCCATAGACTGTGTTGCTTTGTTTCTTATGTGTTTCAGGAAACACCATACACTTCTCCAGGCTGGCTGCTGGCAATTTACATCCTGCCAATCAGCATAACAAGGCTCCCTGTTCTCCATATCCTGTCCTACCTTTCTGGATTTTACACTTTTTTCAGATGGCCCTCTTGCCCGGGGGGCAGTGAGACTTCATTGTAGTGCAGATTTCCTTTACAGGCTTGCTTGGTTGGCCAAAAAGGGCGTATGCGTTTTTTCCTGAATATATTCAGGAAAAAACGCATACGCCCTTTTTGGCCAAGTGCATCATTGTCGACGTTCTGCCTCTTTTCCTATGCTTTCAGGGCAATTCCAGTCTACCCCCTGCAATCGTTTTCCTGAAATTCTGCCCCGCTTTCAAGTCCCCTTCGCAGGTTTACTTCAATATATTTTTGGAGGATAGCTGTCATTTATAACTCTGCAGGTTTGTGAATTACAGTGCCCCTGAGCTCCTTTCTTCAACTCGCTTTCTTGTGAACTGGGCACAAAACCGCAGGATTGCTTCAGGCCCTAATCTGTTTCGGGCAGGGCAGGCTGAGCCTTTGGTAAATTCCTCTTCCTGGTGGGAAATGAGCGTTACATTTGCCCGTGCAGACACCTACAGCTAGTCTCTCATTGGTTCTCCCTATTCCTGTTCATCTTGCACAGAAATTGCAAGCTGTGCCAAACAGGAGGTTAAAGGCACTGACTCTCCAAGCAGGGAGACTGTTAGTAAATCATCTGGAATGGTGAACCCGAGGACCAGGATACGAAAACTGAGATGCATTTTAAATCATTTCCCCATAACACGGTGGACCATACTGTGGGTTTCACATGCATGTTTTAGCTGGAGGAAGAATCCCTTGAACCTGAAGAGTTGGGACCCATGGAATAGGTACCATACAGTATGACTTCAAAGGGTGTGCATTTGCTCACCTAAACTCACCAATGCTATCAGCCTGAAGTGTCCAGCCTTATGTCTCAACCAGCTCTGGGTGTAGATGTGGTCAATCCCGGTTGCATCACATGCCCTGAGTGAATTATTTAAGAATTGCTCTCTATTTCACTGTCTTTGTGTTTTGTTTTCGAAATTTATTTTGATAATGGGATTTATCGGATTTTCACTGCTGCCTTTCGGCCGCTGTACACACCCTTGATTCTCTTACGGAGACATATATATCCATGGGTTTTAAGATTCTTCCTAGTCAGGTATATTCCTAGGCGTTGAATATGTGGTGTTGGGTCCATTTCGTTGAGCAAGGAGTAGGTCTTGTCTATTACATATTGGGCTTATGGAAAGTTATCTGTGCTAATTTCAGTCTCTGGTTTTATGCAGCACCCCAAGGCACCTTTCCCCATAAGCAAGCACTAGTTGGTTTTCTAAATTTGAGACCCTTTTCTATTTTGTAATTCAGTTCATGTGTAGTCAAGTTTACATTCCGTGTATTCGTGATATCTTATGATGTTTCTTTTTCTGTGTGACGTAGTTCACGTAGAATCACCGTACCTGCATCCACTCACTATGCCGCTATGGGCCTGATGACACAGATTTCATTGCTGAGTGATATTGCATTGTACGTACGTGCCACAAGTTCTTTATCCATTTTTTGCTTTCTGGGATATTTACCTGATACTGTAGACGAGCTTCTTGTGAACACAGCCGTCTCAAATATTGGGGTGGCTGTCTGTTTTTGATTTTAATTTCCGTAAGCTATAGGACCATAAGTGGAAGTGCCATAGGCTGTGTTGCTTTGTTTCTTTCGTGTTTCAGGAAACACCATACACTTCTCCAGGGTGGCTGCTGGCAATTTACATCCTGCCAATCAGCATAACAAGGCTCCCTGTTCTCCATATCCTGTCCTACCTTTCTGGATTTTACACTTTTTTCAGATGGCCCTTTTGCCAGGGGGGCAGTGAGACTTCATTGTAGTGCAGATTTCATTTACAGGCTTGCTTGGTTGGCCAAAAAGGGCGTATGCGTTTTTTCCTGAATATTCAGGAAAAAACGCATACGCCCTTTTTGGCCAAGTGCATCATTGTCGACGTTCTGCCTCTTTTCCTATGCTTTCAGGGCAATTCCAGTCTACCCCCTGCAATCGTTTTCCTGAAATTCTGCCCCGCTTTCAAGTCCCCTTCGCAGGCTTACTTCAATATATTTTTGGAGGAAAGCTGTCATTTATAACTCTGCAGGTTTGTGAATTACAGTGCCCCTGAGCTCCTTTCTTCAACTCGCTTTCTTGTGAGCTGGGCACAAAACCGCAGGATTGCTTCAGGCCCTAATCTGTTTCCAGCAGGGCACACTGAGCCTTTGTTTAATTCCTCTTCCTGGTGGGCAATGAGCGTTACATTTGCCCGTGCAGACACCTACAGCTAGTCTCTCATTGGTTCTCCCTATTCCTGTTCATTTTGCACAGAAATTGCAAGCTGTGCCAAAGAGGAGGTTAAAGGCACTGACTCTCCAAGCGGGGAGAGTGTTAGTAAAGCATCTGGAATGGTGAACCCGAGGACCAGGATACGAAAACTGAGATGCATTTTAAATCATTTCCCAATCACATGGTGGACGATACTCTTGGTTTCCCATGCATGTTTTAGCTGGAGGAAGAATCCCTTGAACCTGGAGAGTTGGGACCCATGGAATGGGTACCATGCAGTATGACTTCAAAGGGTCTGCATTTGCTCACCGAAACTCACTAATGCTATCAGCCTGAAGTGTCCAGCCTTATGTCTCAACCAGCTCTGGGTGTAGATGTGTTAAATCCCGGTTGCATCACATGCCCTGAGTGAATTATTTAAGAATTGCTCTCTATTTCACTGTCTTTATGATTTTTTTTTGAAATTTATTTTGATAATGGGATTTATCGGATTTTCACTGCTGCGTTTATGCCGCTGTACACACGCTTGATTCTCTTACGGAGACATATATATCCATGGGTTTTAAGATTCTTCCTAGTCAGGTATATTCCTAGGCGTTGAATATGTGGTGTTGGGTCCATTTCGTTGAGCAAGGAGTAGGTCTTGTCTATTACATATTTGGCTTATGGAAAGTTATCTGTGCTAATTTCAGTCTCTGGTTTTATGAAGCACCCCAACGCACCTTTCCCCATAAGCAAGCACTAGTTGGTTTTCTAAATTTGAGACCCTCTTCTGTTTTGTAATTCAGTTCATGTGTAGTCAAGTTTACATTCCGTGTATTAGTGATATCTTATGATGTTTCTTTTTCTGTGTGACGTAGTTCACGTAGAATCACCGTACCTGCATCCACTCACTATGCCGCTACGGGCCTGATGACACAGATTTCATTGCTGAGTGATATTGCATTGTACCTACGTGCCACAACTTCTTTATCCATTTTTTGCTTTCTGGGATATTTACCTGTTACTGTAGACGAGCTTCTTGTGAACACAGCCGTCCCAAATATTGGGGTGGCTGTCTGTTTTTGATTTTAATTTCCGTAAGCTATAGGACCATAAGTGGAAGTGCCATAGACTGTGTTGCTTTGTTTCTTATGTGTTTCAGGAAACACCATACACTTCTCCAGGCTGGCTGCTGGCAATTTACATCCTGCCAATCAGCATAACAAGGCTCCCTGTTCTCCATATCCTGTCCTACCTTTCTGGATTTTACACTTTTTTCAGATGGCCCTCTTGCCCAGGGGGCAGTGAGACTTCATTGTAGTGCAGATTTCCTTTACAGGCTTGCTTGGTTGGCCAAAAAGGGCGTATGCGTTTTTTCCTGAATATATTCAGGAAAAAACGCATACGCCCTTTTTGGCCAAGTGCATCATTGTCGACGTTCTGCCTCTTTTCCTATGCTTTCAGGGCAATTCCAGTCTACCCCCTGCAATCGTTTTCCTGAAATTCTGCCCCGCTTTCAAGTCCCCTTCGCAGGCTTACTTCAATATATTTTTGGAGGATAGCTGTCATTTATAACTCTGCAGGTTTGTGAATTACAGTGCCCCTGAGCTCCTTTCTTCAACTCGCTTTCTTGTGAACTGGGCACAAAACCGCAGGATTGCTTCAGGCCCTAATCTGTTTCGGGCAGGGCATGCTGAGCCTTTGGTAAATTCCTCTTCCTGGTGGGAAATGAGCGTTACATTTGCCCGTGCAGACACCTACAGCTAGTCTCTCATTGGTTCTCCCTATTCCTGTTCATCTTGCACAGAAATTGCAAGCTGTGCCAAACAGGAGGTTAAAGGCACTGACTCTCCAAGCAGGGAGACTGTTAGTAAATCATCTGGAATGGTGAACCCGAGGACCAGGATACGAAAACTGAGATGCATTTTAAATCATTTCCCCATAACACGGTGGACCATACTGTGGGTTTCACATGCATGTTTTAGCTGGAGGAAGAATCCCTTGAACCTGAAGAGTTGGGACCCATGGAATAGGTACCATACAGTATGACTTCAAAGGGTGTGCATTTGCTCACCTAAACTCACCAATGCTATCAGCCTGAAGTGTCCAGCCTTATGTCTCAACCAGCTCTGGGTGTAGATGTGGTCAATCCCGGTTGCATCACATGCCCTGAGTGAATTATTTAAGAATTGCTCTCTATTTCACTGTCTTTGTGTTTTGTTTTCGAAATTTATTTTGATAATGGGATTTATCGGATTTTCACTGCTGCCTTTCGGCCGCTGTACACACCCTTGATTCTCTTACGGAGACATATATATCCATGGGTTTTAAGATTCTTCCTAGTCAGGTATATTCCTAGGCGTTGAATATGTGGTGTTGGGTCCATTTCGTTGAGCAAGGAGTAGGTCTTGTCTATTACATATTGGGCTTATGGAAAGTTATCTGTGCTAATTTCAGTCTCTGGTTTTATGCAGCACCCCAAGGCACCTTTCCCCATAAGCAAGCACTAGTTGGTTTTCTAAATTTGAGACCCTTTTCTATTTTGTAATTCAGTTCATGTGTAGTCAAGTTTACATTCCGTGTATTCGTGATATCTTATGATGTTTCTTTTTCTGTGTGACGTAGTTCACGTAGAATCACCGTACCTGCATCCACTCACTATGACGCTACGGGCCTGATGACACAGATTTCATTGCTGAGAGATATAGCATTGCACGTACGTGCCACAACTTATTTATCCATTTTTTGCTTTCTGGGATATTTACCTGATACTGTAGACGAGCTTCTTGTGAACACAGCCGTCTCAAATATTGGGGTGGCTGTCTGTTTTTGATTTTAATTTCCGTAAGCTATAGGACCATAAGTGGAAGTGCCATAGGCTGTGTTGCTTTGTTTCTTTCGTGTTTCAGGAAACACCATACACTTCTCCAGGGTGGCTGCTGGCAATTTACATCCTGCCAATCAGCATAACAAGGCTCCCTGTTCTCCATATCCTGTCCTACCTTTCTGGATTTTACACTTTTTTCAGATGGCCCTTTTGCCAGGGGGGCAGTGAGACTTCATTGTAGTGCAGATTTCATTTACAGGCTTGCTTGGTTGGCCAAAAAGTGCGTATGCGTTTTTTCCTGAATATATTCAGGAAAAAACGCATACGCCCTTTTTGGCCAAGTGCATCATTGTCGACGTTCTGCCTCTTTTCCTATGCTTTCAGGGCAATTCCAGTCTACCCCCTGCAATCGTTTTCCTGAAATTCTGCCCCGCTTTCAAGTCCCCTTCGCAGGCTTACTTCAATATATTTTTGGAGGAAAGCTGTCATTTATAACTCTGCAGGTTTGTGAATTACAGTGCCCCTGAGCTCCTTTCTTCAACTCGCTTTCTTGTGAGCTGGGCACAAAACCGCAGGATTGCTTCAGGCCCTAATCTGTTTCCAGCAGGGCACGCTGAGCCTTTGTTTAATTCCTCTTCCTGGTGGGCAATGAGCGTTACATTTGCCCGTGCAGACACCTACAGCTAGTCTCTCATTGGTTCTCCCTATTCCTGTTCATTTTGCACAGAAATTGCAAGCTGTGCCAAAGAGGAGGTTAAAGGCACTGACTCTCCAAGCGGGGAGAGTGTTAGTAAAGCATCTGGAATGGTGAACCCGAGGACCAGGATACGAAAACTGAGATGCATTTTAAATCATTTCCCAATCACATGGTGGACGATACTCTTGGTTTCCCATGCATGTTTTAGCTGGAGGAAGAATCCCTTGAACCTGGAGAGTTGGGACCCATGGAATGGGTACCATGCAGTATGACTTCAAAGGGTCTGCATTTGCTCACCGAAACTCACCAATGCTATCAGCCTGAAGTGTCCAGCCTTATGTCTCAACCAGCTCTGGGTGTAGATGTGTTAAATCCCGGTTGCATCACATGCCCTGAGTGAATTATTTAAGAATTGCTCTCTATTTCACTGTCTTTATGATTTTTTTTTGAAATTTATTTTGATAATGGGATTTATCGGATTTTCACTGCTGCGTTTATGCCGCTGTACACACGCTTGATTCTCTTACGGAGACATATATATCCATGGGTTTTAAGATTCTTCCTAGTCAGGTATATTCCTAGGCGTTGAATATGTGGTGTTGGGTCCATTTCGTTGAGCAAGGAGTAGGTCTTGTCTATTACATATTTGGCTTATGGAAAGTTATCTGTGCTAATTTCAGTCTCTGGTTTTATGAAGCACCCCAACGCACCTTTCCCCATAAGCAAGCACTAGTTGGTTTTCTAAATTTGAGACCCTGTTCTGTTTTGTAATTCAGTTCATGTGTTGTCAAGTTTACATTCCGTGTATTAGTGATATCTTATGATGTTTCTTTTTCTGTGTGACGTAGTTCACGTACAATCACCGTACCTGCATCCACTCACTATGCCGCTACGGGCCTGATGACACAGATTTCATTGCTGAGTGATATTGCATTGTACGTACGTGCCACAACTTCTTTATCCATATTTTGCTTTCTGGGATATTTACCTGTTACTGTAGACGAGCTTCTTGTGAACACAGCCGTCCCAAATATTGGGGTGGCTGTCTGTTTTTGATTTTAATTTCCGTAAGCTATAGGACCATAAGTGGAAGTGCCATAGACTGTGTTGCTTTGTTTCTTATGTGTTTCAGGAAACACCATACACTTCTCCAGGGTGGCTGCTGGCAATTTACATCCTGCCAATCAGCATAACAAGGCTCCCTGTTCTCCATATCCTGTCCTACCTTTCTGGATTTTACACTTTTTTCAGATGGCCCTCTTGCCCGGGGGGCAGTGAGACTTCATTGTAGTGCAGATTTCCTTTACAGGCTTGCTTGGTTGGCCAAAAAGGGCGTATGCGTTTTTTCCTGAATATATTCAGGAAAAAACGCATACGCCCTTTTTGGCCAAGTGCATCATTGTCGACGTTCTGCCTCTTTTCCTATGCTTTCAGGGCAATTCCAGTCTACCCCCTGCAATCGTTTTCCTGAAATTCTGCCCCACTTTCAAGTCCCCTTCGCAGGCTTACTTCAATATATTTTTGGAGGATAGCTGTCATTTATAACTCTGCAGGTTTGTGAATTACAGTGCCCCTGAGCTCCGTTCTTCAACTCGCTTTCTTGTGAACTGGGCACAAAACCGCAGGATTGCTTCAGGCCCTAATCTGTTTCGGGCAGGGCATGCTGAGCCTTTGGTAAATTCCTCTTCCTGGTGGGAAATGAGCGTTACATTTGCCCGTGCAGACACCTACAGCTAGTCTCTCATTGGTTCTCCCTATTCCTGTTCATCTTGCACAGAAATTGCAAGCTGTGCCAAACAGGAGGTTAAAGGCACTGACTCTCCAAGCAGGGAGACTGTTAGTAAATCATCTGGAATGGTGAAGCCGAGGACCAGGATACGAAAACTGAGATGCATTTTAAATCATTTCCCCATAACACGGTGGACCATACTGTGGGTTTCACATGCATGTTTTAGCTGGAGGAAGAATCCCTTGAACCTGAAGAGTTGGGACCCATGGAATAGGTACCATACAGTATGACTTCAAAGGGTGTGCATTTGCTCACCTAAACTCACCAATGCTATCAGCCTGAAGTGTCCAGCCTTATGTCTCAACCAGCTCTGGGTGTAGATGTGGTCAATCCCGGTTGCATCACATGCCCTGAGTGAATTATTTAAGAATTGCTCTCTATTTCACTGTCTTTGTGTTTTGTTTTCGAAATTTATTTTGATAGTGGTATTTATCGGATTTTCACTGCTGCCTTTCAGCCGCTGTACACACCCTTGATTCTCTTACGGAGACATATATATCCATGGGTTTTAAGATTCTTCCTAGTCAGGTATATTCCTAGGCGTTGAATATGTGGTGTTGGGTCCATTTCGTTGAGCAAGGAGTAGGTCTTGTCTATTACATATTGGGCTTATGGAAAGTTATCTGTGCTAATTTCAGTCTCTGGTTTTATGCAGCACCCCAAGGCACCTTTCCCCATAAGCAAGCACTAGTTGGTTTTCTAAATTTGAGACCCTGTTCTATTTTGTAATTCAGTTCATGTGTAGTCAAGTTTACATTCCGTGTATTCGTGATATCTTATGATGTTTCTTTTTCTGTGTGACGTAGTTCACGTAGAATCACCGTACCTGCATCCACTCACTATGCCGCTATGGGCCTGATGACACAGATTTCATTGCTGAGTGATATTGCATTGTACGTACGTGCCACAAGTTCTTTATCCATTTTTTGCTTTCTGGGATATTTACCTGATACTGTAGACGAGCTTCTTGTGAACACAGCCGTCTCAAATATTGGGGTGGCTGTCTGTTTTTGATTTTAATTTCCGTAAGCTATAGGACCATAAGTGGAAGTGCCATAGGCTGTGTTGCTTTGTTTCTTTCGTGTTTCAGGAAACACCATACACTTCTCCAGGGTGGCTGCTGGCAATTTACATCCTGCCAATCAGCATAACAAGGCTCCCTGTTCTCCATATCCTGTCCTACCTTTCTGGATTTTACACTTTTTTCAGATGGCCCTTTTGCCAGGGGGGCAGTGAGACTTCATTGTAGTGCAGATTTCATTTACAGGCTTGCTTGGTTGGCCAAAAAGGGCGTATGCGTTTTTTCCTGAATATATTCAGGAAAAAACGCATACGCCCTTTTTGGCCAAGTGCATCATTGTCGACGTTGAGCCTCATTTCCTATGCTTTCAGGGCTATTCCAGTCTACACCCTGCAATCGTTTTCCTGAAATTCTGCCCCGCTTTCAAGTCCCCTTCGCTGGCTTACTTCAATATATTTTTGGAGGATAGCTGTCATTTATAACTCTGCAAGTTTGTGAATTATAGTGCCCCTGAGTTCCTTTCTTCAACTCGCTTTCTTGTGAGCTGGGCACAAAACCGCAGGATTGCTTCAGGCCCTAATCTGTTTCCGGCAAGGCACGCTGAGCCTTTGGTTAATTCCTCTTCCTGGTGGGAAATGAGCATTACATTTGCCCGTGCAGACACCTACAGCTAGTCTCTCATTGGTTCTCCCTATTCCTGTTCATCTTGCACAGAAATTGCAAGCTGTGCCAAACAGGAGGTTAAAGGCACTGACTCTCCAAGTAGGGATTGTGTTAGTAAAGCATCTGGAATGGTGAACCCGAGGACCAGGATACGAAAACTGAGATGCATTTTAAATCGTTTCCCAATCACACGGTGGACGATACTGTGGGTTTCCCATGCATGTTTTAGCTGGAGGAAGAATCCCATGAACCTGGAGAGTTGGAACCCATGGAATGGGTACCATGAAGTATGACTTCAAAGGGTCTGCATTTGCTCACCGAAACTCACCAATGCTATCAGCCTGAAGTGTCCAGCCTTATGTCTCAACCAGCTCTGGGTGTAGATGTGGTCAATCCCGGTTGCATCACATGCCCTGAGTGAATTATTTAAGAATTGGTCTCTATTTCACTGTCTTTGTGTTATGTTTTAGAAATTTATTTTGATAATGGGATTTATCGGATTTTCACTTCTGCGTTTCGGCCGCAGTACACACGCTTGATTCTCTTACGGAGACATATATATCCATGGGTTTTAAGATTCTTCCTAGTCAGGTATATTCCTATGCGTTGAATATGTGTTGTTGGGTCCATTTCGTTGAGCAAGGAGTAGGTCTTGTCTATTACATATTTGGCTTATGGAAAGTTATCTGTGCTAATTTCAGTCTCTGGTTTTATGTAGCACCCCAAGGCACCTTTCCCCATAAGCAAGCACTAGTTGGTTTTCTAAATTTGAGACCCTGTTCTGTTTTGTAATACAGTTCATGTGTAGTCAAGTTTACATTCCGTGTATTAGTGATATCTTATGATGTTTCTTTTTCTGTGTGACGTAGTTCACGTAGAATCACCGTACATGCATCCACTCACTATGCCGCTACGGGCCTGATGACACAGATTTCATTGCTGAGTGATATTGCATTGTACGTACGTGCCACAACTTCTTTATCCATTTTTTGCTTTCTGGGATATTTACCTGGTCCTGTAGACGAGCTTCTTGGGAACACAGCCGTCCCAAACTTTGGGGTAGCTCTCTGTTTTTGATTTTAATTTCCCTAAGGAATAGGACCATAAGTGCAATTGCCATAGGCTGTGTTGCTTTATTTCTTACGTGTTTCAGGAAACACCATACACTTCTCCAGGGTGGCTGTTCAAAATTTACATCCTGCCAATCAGCATAACAAGGCTCCCTGTTCTCCATATCCTGTCCTACCTTTCTGGATTTTACACTTTTTTCAGATGGCCCTTTTGCCATGGGGGCAGTGGGACTTCATTGTAGTGCAGATTTCCTTTACAGGCTTGCTTGGTTGGCCAAAAAGGGCTTATGCATTTTTTCCTGAATATATTCAGGAAAAAACGCATACACACTTTTTGGCCAAGTGCATCATTGTCGACGTTCTGCCTCTTTTCCTATGCTTTCAGTGCAATTCCAGTCTACCCCCTGCAATCGTTTTCCTGAAATTCTGCCCCGCTTTCAAGTCCCCTTCGCAGGCTTACTTCAATATATTTTTGGAGGATAGCTGTCATTTATAACTCTGCAGGTTTGTGAATTACAGTGCCCCTGAGCTCCTTTCTTCAACTCGCTTTCTTGTGAGCTGGGCACAAAACCGCAGGATTGCTTCAGGCCCTAATCTGTTTCCTGCAGGGCACACTGAGCCTTTGTTTAATTCCTCTTCCTGGTGGGAAATGAGCGTTACATTTGCCCGTGCAGACACCTACAGCTAGTCTGTCATTGGTTCTCCCTATTCCTGTTCATCTTGCACAGAAATTGCAAGCTGTGCCAAAGAGGAGGTTAAAGGCACTGACTCTCCAAGCGGGGAGAGTGTTAGTAAAGCATCTGGAATGGTGAACCCGAGGACCAGGATACGAAAACTGAGATGCATTTTAAATCGTTTCCCAATCACACGGTGGACGATACTCTGGGTTTCCCATGCATGTTTTAGCTGGATGAAGAATGCCTTGAACCTGGAGAGTTGGGACCCATGGAATGGGTACCATGCAGTATAACTTCAAAGGGTCTGCATTTGCTCACCGAAACTCACCAATGCTATCAGCCTGAAGTGTCCAGCATTATGTCTCAACCAGCTCTGGGTGTAGATGTGGTCAATCCCGGTTGCATCACATGCCCTGAGTGAATTATTTAAGAATTGCTCTCTATTTCACTGTCTTTGTGTTTTGTTTTCGAAATTTATTTTGATAATGGGATTTATCGGATTTTCACTGCTGAATTTCGGCCACTGTACACACGCTTGATTCTCTTACGGAGACATATATATCCATGGGTTTTAAGATTCTTCCTAGTCAGGTATATTCCTAGGCGTTGAATATGTGGTGTTAGGTCCATTTCGTTGAGCAAGGAGTAGGTCTTGTCTATTACATATTTGGCTTATGGAAAGTTATCTGTGCTAATTTCAGTCTCTGGTTTTATGCAGCACCCCAAGGCACCTTTCCCCATAAGCAAGCACTAGTTGGTTTTCTAAATTTGAGACCCTCTTCTGTTTTGTAATTCAGTTCATGTGTAGTCAAGTTTACATTCCGTGTATTAGTGATATCTTATGATGTTTCTTTTTCTGTGTGACGTAGTTCACTTAGAATCACCGTACCTGCATCCACTCACTATGCCGCTACAGGCCTGATGACACAGATTTCATTGCTGAGTGATATTGCATTGTACCTACGTGCCACAACTTCTTTATCCATTTTTTGCTTTCTGGGATATTTACCTGATACTGTAGACGAGCTTCTTGTGAACACAGCCATCCCAAATATTGGGATGGCTGTCTGTTTTTGATTTTAATTTCCGTAAGCTATAGGACCATAAGTGGAAGTGCCATAGGCTGTGTTGCTTTGTTTCTTACGTGTTTCAGGAAACACCATACACTTCTCCGTGTTGCTTTGTTTCTTACGTGTTTCAGGAAACACCATACACTTCTCCAGGGTGGCTGCTGGCAATTTACATCCTGCCAATCAGCATAACAAGGCTCCCTGTTCTCCATATCCTGTCCTACCTTTCTGGATTTTACACTTTTTTCAGATGGCCCTTTTGCCCCGGGGGCAGTGAGACTTCATTGTAGTGCAGATTTCCTTTACAGGCTTGCTTGGTTGGCCAAAAAGGGCGTATGCGTTTTTTCCTGAATATATTCAGGAAAAAACGCATACGCCCTTTTTGTCCAAGTGCATCATTGTCGACTTTCTGCCTCTTTTCCTATGCTTTCAGGGAAATTCCAGTCTACCCCCTGCAATGGTTTTCCTGAAACTCTGCCCCGCTTTCAAGTCCCCTTCGCAGGCTTACTTCAATATATTTTTGGAGGATAGCTGTCATTTATAACTCTGCAGGTTTGTGAATTACAGTGCCCCTGAGCTCCTTTCTTCAACTCGCTTTCTTGTGAGCTGGGCACAAAACCGCAGGATTGCTTCAGGCCCTTATCTGTTTCCGGCAGGGCACGCTGAGCCTTTGGTTAATTCCTCTTCCTGGTGGGAAATGAGCGTTACATTTGCCCGTGCAGACACCTATAGCTAGTCTCTCATTGGTTCTCCCTATACCTGTTCATTTTGCACAGAAATTGCAAGCTGTGCCAAAGAGGAGGTTAAAGGCACTGACTCTCCAAGCGGGGAGAGTGTTAGTAAAGCATCTGGAATGGTGAACCCGAGGACCAGGATACGAAAACTGAGATGCATTTTAAATCGTTTCCCAATCACACGGTGGACGATACTCTGGGTTTCCCATGCATGTTTTAGCTGGAGGAAGAATCCCTTGAACCTGGAGAGTTGGGACCCATGGAATGGGTACCATGCAGTATGACTTCAAAGGGTCTGCATTTGCTCACCGAAACTCACCAATGCTATCAGCCTGAAGTGTCCAGCCTTATGTCTCAACCAGCTCTGGGTGTAGATGTGGTCAATCCCGGTTGCATCACATGCCCTGAGTGAATTATTAAAAAATTGCTCTCTATTTCACTGTCTTTGTGTTTTGTTTTCGAAATTTATTTTGATAATGGGATTTATCGGATTTTCACTGCTGCGTTTCGGCCGCTGTTCACATGCTTGATTCTCTTACGGAGACATATATATCCATGGGTTTTAAGATTCTTCCTAGTCAGGTATATTCCTAGGCGTTGAATATGTGGTGTTGGGTCCATTTTGTTGAGCAAGGAGTAGGTCTTGTCTATTACATATTTGGCTTATGGAAAGTTATCTGTGCTAATTTCAGTCTCTGGTTTTATGCAGCACCCCAACGCACCTTTCCCCATAAGCAAGCACTAGATGGTTTTCTAAATTTTAAACCCTCTTCTGTTTTGTAATTCAGTTCATGTGTAGTCAAGTTTACATTCCGTGTAGTAGTGATATCTTATGATGTTTCTTTTTCTGTGTGAAGTAGTTCACGTAGAATCACCGTATCTGCATCCACTCACTATGCCACTACGGGCCTGATGACACAGATTTCATTGCTGAGTGATATTGCATTGTACGTACGTGCCACAACTTCTTTATCCATTTTTTGCTTTCTGGGATATTTACCTGATACTGTAGACGAGCTTCTTGTGAACACAGCCGTCCCAAATATTGGGGTGGCTGTGTGTTTTTGATTTTAATTTCCGTAAGCTATAGGACCATATGTGGAAGTGCCATAGGCTGTGTTGCTTTGTTTCTTACGTGTTTCAGGAAACACCATACACTTCTCCAGGGTGGCCGCTGGCAATTTACATCCTGCTAATCAGCATAACAAGGCTCCCTGTTCTCCATATCCTGTCCTACCTTTCTGGATTTTACACTTTTTTCAGATGGCCCTTTTGCCCGGGGGGCAGTGAGACTTCATTGTAGTGCAGATTTCCTTTACAGGCTTGCTTGGTTGGCCAAAAAGGGCGTATGCGTTTTTTCCTGAATATATTCAGGAAAAAACGCATACGCACTTTTTGGCCAAGTGCAACATTGTCGACGTTCTTCCTCTTTTCCTATGCTTTCAGGGCAATTCCAGTCTACCCCCTGCAATGGTTTTCCTGAAACTCTGCCCCGCTTTCAAGTTCCCTTCGCAGGCTTACTTCAATATATTTTTGGAGGATAGCTGTCATTTATAACTCTGCAGGTTTGTGAATTACAGTGCCCCTGAGCTCCTTTCTTCAACTCGCTTTCTTGTGAGCTGGGAACAAAACCGCAGGATTGCTTCAGGCCCTAATCTGTTTCCGGCAGGGCACGCTGAGCCTTTGTTTAATTCCTCTTCCTGGTGGGCAATGAGCGTTATATTTGCCAGTGCAGACACCTACAGCTAGTCTCTCATTGGTTCTCCCTATTCCTGTTCATCTTGCACAGAAATTGCAAGCTGTGCCAAACAGGAGGTTAAAGGCACTGACTCTCCAAGCGGGGAGAGTGTTAGTAAAGCATCTGGAATGGTGAACCCGAGGACCAGGATACGAATAATGAGATGCATTTTAAATCATTTCCCAATCACACCGTGGACGATACTCTGGGTTTCCCATGCATGTTTTAGCTGGAGGAAGAATCCCTTGAACCTGGAGAGTTGGGACCCATGGAATGGGTACCATGCAGTATGACTTCAAAGGGTCTGCATTTGCTCACCGAAACTCACCAATGCTATCAGCTTGAAGTGTCCAGCCTTATGTCTCCACCAGCTCTGGGTGTAGATGTGGTCAATCCCGGTTGCATCACATGCCCTGAGTGAATTATTTAAGAATTGCTCTCTATTTCACTGTCTTTGTGTTTTGTTTTTGAAATTTATTTTGATAATGGGATTTATCGGATTTACACTGCTGCGTTTCGGCCACTGTTCACACGCTTGATTCTCTTACAGAGACATATAAATCCATGGGTTTTAAGATTCTTCCTAGTCAGGTATATTCCTAGGCGTTGAATATGTGGTGTTGAGTCCATTTCGTTCAGTAAGGAGTAGGTTTGTCTATTACATATTTGGCTAATGGAAAGTTATCTGTGCTAATTTCAGTCTCTGGTTTTATGCAGCACGTTAAGGCACCTTTCCCCATAAGCAAGCACTAGTTGGTTTTCTAAATTTGAGACCCTGTTCTGTTTTGTAATTCAGTTCATGTGTAGTCAAGTTTACATTCCGTGTATTAGTGATACCTTATGATGTTTCTTTTTCTGTGTGACGTATTTCACGTAGAATCACCGTACCTGCATCCACTCACTATGCTGCTACGGGCCTGATGACACGGATTTCATTGCTGAGTGATATTGCATTGCACGTACATGCCACAACTGCTTTATCCATTTTTTGCTTTCTGGTATATTTACCTGGTACTGTAGACGAGCTTCTTGGGAACACAGCCGTCCCGAGCTTTGGGGTGGCTCTCTGATTTTGATTTTAATTTCCCTAAGCAATAGGACCATAAGTGATATTGCCATAGGCTGTGTTGCTTTATTTCTTACGTGTTTCAGGAAAAACCATACACTTCTCCAGGGTGGCTGCTGGCAATTTACATCCTGCCAATCAGCATAACAAGGCTCCCTGTTCTCCATATCCTGTCCTATCTTTCTCGATTTTACACTTTTTTCAGATGGCCCTTTTGCCCGGGGAGGCAGTGAGACTTCATTGTAGTGCAGATTTCCTTTACAGGCTTGCTTGGTTGGCCAAAAAGGGCGTATGCGTTTTTTACTGAATATATTCAGGAAAAAACACATACGCCCTTTTTGGCCAAGTGCATCATTGTCGACGTTGTGCCTCTTTTCCTATGCTTTCAGGGGAATTCCAGTCTACCCCCTGCAATCGTTTTCCTGAAATTCTGCCCCGCTTTCAAGTCCCCTTCGCAGGCTTACTTCAATATATTTTTGGAGGATAGCTGTCATTTATAACTCTGCAGGTTTGTGAATTACAGTGCCCCTGAGCTCCTTTCTTCAACTCGCTTTCTTGTGAGCTGGGCACAAAACCGCAGGATTGCTTCAGGCCCTAATCTGTTTCCAGAAGGGCACACTGAGCCTTTGTTTAATTCCTCTTCCTGCTGGGCAATGAGCGTTACATTTGCCCGTGCAGACACCTACAGCTAGTCTCTCATTGGTTCTCCCTATTCCTGTTCATCTTGCACAGAAATTGCAAGCTGTGCCAAACAGGAGGTTAAAGGCACTGACTCTCCAAGCAGGGAGAGTGTTAGTAAAGCATCTGGAATGGTGAACCCGAGGACCAGGATACGAAAACTGAGATGCATTTTAAATCGTTTCCCAATCACACGGTGGACGATACTGTGGGTTTCCCATGCATGTTTTAGCTGGAGGAAGAATCCCTTGAACCTGAAGAGTTGGGACCCATGGAATAGGTACCATGCAGTATGACTTCAAAGGGTCTGCATTTGCTCACCGAAACTCACCAATGCTATCAGCCTGAAGTGTCTAGCCTTATGTCTCAACCAGCTCTGGGTGAAGATGTGTTAAATCCCGGTTGCATCACATGCCCTGAGTGAATTCTTTAAGAATTGCTCTCTATTTCACTGTCTTTGTGTTTTGTTTTTGAAATTTATTTTGATAATGGGATTTATCGGATTTTCACTGCTGCGTTTATGCCGCTGTACACACGCTTGATTCTCTTACGGAGACATATAAATCCATGGGTTTTAAGATTCTTCCTAGTCAGGTATATTCCTAGTCGTTGAATATGTGGTGTTGAGTCCATTTCGTTGAGCAAGGAGTAGGTCTTGTCTATTACGTGTTTGGCTTATGGAATGTTATCTGTGCTAATTTCAGTCTCTGGTTTTATGCAGCACCCCAAGTCACCTTTCCCCATAAGCAAGCACTAGTTGGTTTTCTAAATTTGAGACCCTGTTCTGTTTTGTAATTCACTTCATGTGTAGTCAAGTTTACATTCCGTGTATTAGTGATATCTTATGATGTTTCTTTTTCTGTGTGACGTAGTTCACGTAGAATCACCGTACCTGCATCCACTCACTATGCCGCTATGGGCCTGATGACACAGATTTCATTGCTGAGTGATATAGCATTGTACGTACGTGCCACAACTTCTTTATCCATTTTTTGCTTTCTGGGATATTTACCTGGTACTGTAGACGAGCTTCTTGGGAACACAGCTGTCCCAAATATTGGGGTGGCTGTCTGTTTTTGATTTTAATTTCCATAAGCTATAGGACCATAAGTGGAAGTGACATAGGCTGTGTTGCTTTGTTTCTTACGTGTTTCAGGAAACACCATACACTTCTCCAGGGTGGCTGCTGGCAATTTTCATCCTGCCAATCAGCATAACAAGGCTCCCTGTTCTCCATATCCTGTCCTACCTTTCTGGATTTTACACTTTTTTCAGATGGCCCTTTTGCCTGGGGGACAGTGAGACTTCATTGTAGTGCAGATTTCCTTTACAGGCTTGCTTGGTTGGCCAAAAAGTGCGTATGCGTTTTTTCCTGAATATATTCAGGAAAAAACGCATATGCCCTTTTTGGCCAGGTGCATCATTGTCGACGTTGTGCCTCTTTTCCTCTGCTTTCAGGGCAATTCCAGTCTACCCCCTGCAATCGTTTTCCTGAAATTCTGCCCCGCTTTCAAGTCCCCTTCGCAGGCTTACTTCAATATATTTTTGGAGGATAGCTGTCATTTATAACTCTGCAGGTTTGTGAATTACAGTGCCCCTGAGCTCCTTTCTTCAACTCGCTTTCTTTTGAGCTGGGCACAAAACCGCAGGATTGCTTCAGGCCCTTATCTGTTTCCAGCAGGGCACACTGAGCCTTTGTTTAATTCCTCTTCCTGGTGGGCAATGAGTGTTACATTTGGCCGTGCAGACACCTACAGCTAGTCTCTCATTGGTTCTCCCTATTCCTGTTCATCTTGCACAGAAATTGCAAAATGTGCCAAACAGGAGGTTAAAGGCACTGACTCTCCAAGCGGGGAGAGTGTTAGTAAAGCCTCTGGAATGGTGAACCCGAGGACAAGGATATGAAAACTGAGATCCATTTTAAATCGTTTCCCAATCTCACGGTGTACCATACTCTGTGTTTCCCATGCATGTTTTAGCTGAAGGAAGAATCCCTTGAACCTGGAGAGTTGGGACCCATGGAATGGGTACCATGCAGTATGACTTCAAAGGGTCTGCATTTGCTCACCGAAACTCAACAATGCTATCAGCCTGAAGTGTCCAGCCTTATGTCTCAACCAGCTCTGGGTGTAGATGTGTTAAATCCCGGTTGCATCACATGCCCTGAGTGAATTATTTAAGAATTGGTCTCTATTTCACTGTCTTTGTGTTTTGTTTTTGAAGTTTATTTTGATAATGGGATTTATCGGATTTTCACTGCTGCGTTTATGCCGCTGTACACACGCTTGATTCTCTTACGGAGACATATAAATCCATGGGTTTTAAGATTCTTCCTAGTCAGATATATTCCTAGGCGTTGAATATGTGGTTTTGAGTCCCTTCCGTTGAGCAAGGAGTAGGTCTTGTCTATTACATATTTGGCTAATGGAAAGTTATCTGTGCTAATTTCAATCTCTGGTTTTATGCAGCACCCCAAGGCACCTTTCCCCATAAGCAAGCACTAGTTGGTTTTCTAAATTTGAGACCCTGTTCTGTTTTGTAATTCAGTTCATGTGTAGTCAAGTTTACATTCCGTGTATTAGTGATATCTTATGATGTTTCTTTTTCTGTGTGACGTAGTTCACGTAGAATCACCGTACCTGCATCCACTCAGTATTCCGCTACAGGCCTGATGACACAGATTTCATTGCTGAGTGATATTGCATTGTACGTACGTGCCACAACTTCTTTATCCATTTTTTGCTTTCTGGGATATTTACCTGATACTGTAGACGAGCTTCTTTTGAAAACAGCCGTCCCAAATATTGGGGTCGCAGTCTGTTTTTAATTTTAATTTCTGTAAGCTATAGGACCATAAGTGGAGGTGCCATAGGCTGTGTTGCTTTGTTTCTTATGTGTTTCAGGATACACCATACACTTCTCCAGGGTGGCTGCTGGTAATTTACATCCTGCCAATCAGCATAACAAGGCTCCCTGTTCTCCATATCCTGTCCTACCTTTCTGGATTTTACACTTTTTTCAAATGGCCCTTTTGCCTGGGGGGCAGTGAGACTTCATTGTAGTGCAGATTTCCTTTACAGGCTTGCTTGGTTGGCCAAAAAGGGCGTATGCGTTTTTACCTGAATATATTCAGGAAAAAACGCATACGCCCTTTTTGGCCAAGTGCATCATTGTCGACGTTCTGCCTCTTTTCCTATGCTTTCAGGGCAATTCCAGTCTACCCCCTGCAATCGCTTTCCTGAAATTCTGCCCCGCTTTCAAGTCCCCTTCGCAGGCTTACTTCAATATATTTTTGGAGGATAGCTGTCATTTATAACTCTGCAGGTTTGTGAATTACAGTGCCCCTGAGCTCCTTTCTTCAACTCGCTTTCTTGTGAGCTGGGCACAAAACCGCAGGATTGCTTCAGGCCCTAATCTGTTTCCAGCAGGGCACGCTGAGCCTTTGTTTAATTCCTCTTCCTGATTGGCAATGAGCGTTACATTTACCCGTGCAGACACCTACAGCTAGTCTCTCATTGGTTCTCCCTATTCCTGTTCATCTTGCACAGAAATTGCAAGCTGTGACAAAGAGGAGGTTAAAGGCACTGACTCTCCAAGCAGGGAGACTGTTAGTAAATCATCTGGAATGGTGAACCCAAGGACCAGGATACGGAAACTGAGATGCATTTGAAATCGTTTCCCAATCACACGGTGGACGATACTCTGGGTTTCCCATGCATGTTTTAGCTTGAGGAAGAATCCCTTGAACCTGGAGAGTTGGGACCCATGGAATGGGTACCAGGCAGTATTACTTCAAAGGGTCTGCATTTGCTCACCGAAACTCACCAATGCTATCAGCCTGAAGTGTCCAGCCTTATGTCTCAACCACCTCTGGGTGTAGATGTGTTAAATCCCCATTGCATCACATGCACTGCGTGAATTATTTAAGAATTGCTCTCTATTTCACTGTCTTTGTGGTTTGTTTTCGAAATTTATTTTGATAATGGGATTTATCGGATTTTCACTGCTGCGTTTCGGCCGCTGTACACACTCTTGTTTCTCTTACGGAGACATATATATCCATGGGTTTTAAGATTCTTCCTAGTTAGGTATATTCCTAGGCGTTGAATATGTGGTGTTGGGTCCATTTCGTTGAGCAAGGAGTAGGTCTTGTCTATTACATATTTGGCTTATGGAAAGTTATCTGTGCTAATTTCAGTCTCTGGTTTTATGCAGCACCCCAACGCACCTTTCCCAATAAGCAAGCTCTAGTTGGTTTTCTAAATTTGAGACCCTGTTCTGTTTTGTAATTCAGTTCATGTGTAGTCAAGTTTACATTCCGTGTATTAGTGATATCTTATGATGTTTCTTTTTCTGTGTGACGTAGTTCACGTAGAATCACCGTACCTGCATCCACTCACTATGCCGCTACGGGCCTGATGACACTGATTTCATTGCTGAGTGATATTGCATTGTACGTACGTGCCACAACTTCTTTATCCATTTTTTGCTTTCTGGGATATTTACCTGATACTGTAGACGAGCTTCTTGTGAACACAGCCGTCCCAAATATTGGGGTGGCTGTCTGTTTTTTATTTTAATTTCCGTAAGCTATAGGACCATAAGTGGAAGTGCCATAGGCTGTGTTGCTTTGTTTCTTACGTGTTTCAGGAAACACCATACACTTCTCCAGGGTGGCTGTTGGCAATTTACATCCTGCCAATCAGCATAACAAGGCTCCCTGTTCTCCATATCCTGTCCTACCTTTCTGGATTTTACACTTTTTTCAGATGGCCTTTTGCCAGGGGGGCAGTGAGACTTCATTGTAGTGCAGATTTCCTTTACAGGCTTGCTTGGTTGGCCAAAAAGGGCGTATGCGTTTTTTTCCTGAATATATTCAGGAAAAAAACGCATACGCACTTTTTGGCCAAGTGCATCATTGTCGACGTTGTGCCTCTTTTCCTATGCTTTCAGGGCAATTCCAGTCTACCCCCGGCAATCGTTTTCCTGAAATTCTGCACCGCTTTCAAGTCCCCTTTGCAGGCTTACTTCAATATACTTTTGGAAGATAGCTGTCATTTATAACTCTGCAGGTTTGTGAATTACAGTGCCCCTGAACTCCTTTCTTCAACTCGCTTTCCTGTGAGCTGGGCACAAAACCGCAGGATTGCTTCAGGCACTAAGCTGTTTCCAGCAGGGCACGCTGAGCCTTTGGTTAATTCTTCTTCCTGGTGGGAAATGAGCGTTACATTTGCCCGTGCAGACACCTACAGCTAGTCTCTCATAAGTTCTCCCTATTCCTGTTCATCTTGCACAGAATTTGCAAGCTGTGCCAAAGAGGAGGTTAAAGGCACTGACTCTCCAAGCGGGGAGAGTGTTAGTAAAGCATCTGGAATGGTGAACCCGAGGACCAGGATACGAAAACTGAGATGCATTTTAAATCGTTTCCCAATCACACGGTGGACGATACTCTGGGTTTCCCATGCATGTTTTAGCTGGAGGAAGAATCCCTTAAACCTGGAGAGTTGGGACCCACGGAATGGGTACCATGCAGTATGACTTCAAAGGGCCTGCATTTGCTCACCGAACCTCAACAAACCAATGAGCCCAAGTGTTCTGCCTTATGTCTCACCCAGCTCTAGGTGTAGATGTGGTCAATCCGGGTTGCATCACTAGCCCTGATTGAAATATTTAAGAATTGTTCTGTATTTCTCTGTTATTGTGGTTTTCCTTGAAATTTATATTGATAATGGGATTTAGATGATTTTCACTGCTGCGTTTATGCTGCTGTACACACGCTTGATTCTCTTACGGGGACATATAAATCCATGGGTTTTTAGATTCTTACTAGTCAGGTATATTCCTAGGTCTTGAATATGGGGTGTCAAGTCCATTTCGTTGAGCAAGGAGTAGGTCTATTCTATTACATATTTGTTTTAGGAACGGTATGTGTGCTAATTTCAGTCTCTGGTTTTATGCAGCAGCCCAACCCACCCTTCCCATTAAGCAAGCATAAGTAGGTTTTCTAAATTTGAGACCCTGTTCTGTTTTGTAATTCAGTTCATGTGTAGCCAAGATTAAGTTCCGTGTATTAGTGACATCTTATGATGTTTCTTTTTCTGTGTGACTTATTTCACTTAGAATCATCATACCTGAATCCACTCATTATGTTGCTTTGGACCTGAAGACATAGATTTCATTGCTGAGTGATATTCAGTTGTAGGTAAGTACCACTAATTCTTTATCCAAATTTCATTTTCTGGGATATTTAACTTGTATCATAGACGAGGTTCTTGTAAAAGGAGCCATCCCAAACTTTGGCATAGATGTGTCTTTTTGATTTCATTTCCCTAAGGTAAAGAACCATAAGAGGAAGTGCTCTGGGTTGGGGTTAGGGTTAGGGTTTGGGGATGGGGATGGTTTAAGGTACAGGTTATATTACTACAACAACTTAGGGTGAGCATAGGTGTGAGGGTACGGATTAGTGTTAGTGTATGGATTAACATTAGGAGACAGGTTAAGGTAAGGCTTCACGTAAGGTTTAGGGTTAGGGTTAATGGACAGGGACGGATTCGGGTAAAGGTTAGGGTACGAAAACGGTTTAGGGTGAGCATACGTGTTACGGTAATGGTTAGTGTCACCGTATGGGCTAGGAATAGGGGACAGGTTAGGGTAAGTCTTCGCATAAGTGTTAGGGGTAGGGTTAGGGGAAGGGGATGGTTTAGGGTACATGTTAGGGTACGACAATGGTTTAGGGGAGCGTACGTGTTTGGGTATGGTTTAGTGTAAGTGAACTGGTTAGGAATAGGGGATGCGTTAGGGTTCGGCTTTGGGTAAGGGTTAGGTTTAGGGTTAGGCTCAGGGGACGGGTAAGGTTTAGGGTGAGCGTATGTATTAGAGTACGGGATAGTGTTAGTGTACGGGTTAGGGTTAGGGGAAGGGTTAGGGTAAGGTTTAGTGTAAGGGTTAGTTTTAGCATTTGGGTTAGGGGACGGGAATGGTTTAGTGTACAGGTTAGGTACGACAACATTTTTGGGTGAGCGTAACAGTTAGGGTACGTATTAGTGTTAGCGTACGGTTTAGGGTTAGATGACGTGTTAGGGTAAGGCTTCGGGTAAGGGTTAGTGTTAAGTTTAGGGTTAGGGTATGGGGAAGGTTTAGGATACAGGTTGGGGTACGACAACTAATTAAGTAGAACATATATGTTAGGGGATGGGTTCATGTTAGTGTATGGGTTAGGATTAGTGGACGGGTTAGTGTAATGCTTTGGGAAAGGGTTAGGTTTAGAGTTAGGGTTAGGGCACAGGGATGGTTTACGGTTCAGATCATGGTAGGACAATGGTTTAGGGTCTGCGTATGTGTTAGGGTATTGGTTAGGGTTAGCGTACAGTTTAGGATTAGGGGATGGGTTAGGGTAAGGCTTCAGGTAAGGGTTAGGGGTAGGGTTAGGGTTAGGGTTAGGGGATGGAGACAGGGACGGTTTAGAGTACAGGTTAGTGTAAGACAAAGGTTTAGGGTGAGCATAGCAGTTAGAGTAAGAGTTAGTGTTAGCGTACGGGTTTAGATTAGGGGACGGGTTACTGTAAGGTTTAGGGAAAGTGTTAGGGTTAGGGGATGGGGACGGTTTAGGGTACAGTGTAGGGTAAAACAAGAGTTTTGGTTGAGCGTACATTTTAGGCTATGGGTTAGTGTTAGCGTATGGGTTAAGATTAGAGGACGTGTTAGGGTAAGGTTTCGGATAAGAGTTAGGGTTAAGGTTAGGGGATGGGGACGGTTTTTGTTACAGGTTAGGGTATGACAACGGTTTAGGGTGAGTGTACGTGATAGGGTATGGGTTAGCGTTAGCGTACAGTTTCGGATTATGGGACGGGTTAAGGTAAGACTTCGGGTAAGGGTAAGATTTAGGGTTCGGGTTGGGGGACGGGGACGGTTTAGGGTACAGTTTAGTGTATGACAACAGTTTAGGTTGACTACACGTGTTAAGGTATGGGTTAGTGTTTGCAAACGGGTTAGGATTACGGGAGGTGTTAGGGTAAGGCTTCGGCTAAGGCTTAAGTTTAGGTTTAGGGGATGGGGACGTTTTAGGGTACAGGATAGGGTACGACAATTGTTTAGTGTGAGTGTACATGTTAGGATACAGGTTAGTGATAGCGTACGGGTTAGGATTACCGATGGGTTAGCGTAAGGCTTTGGGTAAGGGTTCGGGTTAGGGTTAGGGTTAGGGGATGGGGACAGTTTAGGGTACAATTTAAGGTACGACAACGGTATAGGGTGAGCGTAAGTGTTAGGGTACATGTTAGTGTTAGTTTACGGGTTAGGATTAGGGGAAGGGTTAGTATAAGGTTTCGGGAAACGGTTTGAGGTTGGGGACAACGACGATTTATGGTACAGGTTAGGGTATGACAATGATTTAGGGTGAGCGTACGTGTTAGGTTATGGGTTAGTATTAGCATACGGGTTAGGATTAAGGGACGGGTTAGGGTAAAGCTTCACGTAAGGGTTAGGTTTAGGTTTAGGTTTAGGGTTATTGTTAGGGGACTGGGACCATTTAGGATACAGGTTAGGGAATGACAAAAGTTTAGGGTGAGCGTATGTTTTAGGGTACATGTTAGTGCTACCATAAGGGTTAGGATTAGTGTAAGGTTTAGAGACATGATTCGGGTATGTGTTAGTGTTAGGGAACAGGGACAGGGACGGTTTAGGGTACAGGTTAGGGTACGACAACAGTTTAGGGTGAGCATACATGTTAGGGCACAGGTTAGTGTTAGCATATGGGTTAGAATTAGGGGACTGGTTAGGGTAATGCTTAGGGTAAGGGTTAGGGTTAGGGTTAGGGTTAGGAGATGGAGACGGTTCAAGGTACAGGTTAGGGTACCACAATGTGTTAGTGTGAGAATACATGTTAGGGTAAGGTTTAGTGTTAGTGTATGGTCCATGATTAGTGGAAGGGATAGGGTAAGACGTCGGGTTAGGGTTAGGGTTAGGGGATGGGAACGGTTTAGGGTATAGGTTAGAATACGACAGCAGTTTAGGTTGAGTGTACATGTTAGGGTATGTGTTAGTGCTAGCATACGGTTTAGGATTAGGGGACAGTTTAGACTAAGGCTTCGGGTAATGATTAGGTTTATGGTTAGGGTTAGGGATTAGGTTAGGGAATGGGAACGGTTTAGGGTACAATTTAGTGTACGACAACGATTTAAGGTGAGCGTAGGTGTAAGGGTATGGGTTAGTGTTGGCGTACGGATTAGGATTAGGGGACGGGTTAGGATAAGGCTTCGGGTAAGGGTTAGGGTTATGGTTAATGTTAGGGGACAGGGCCAGGGACGATTTAAGGTACAGGTTTGGGGAAGACAATGGTTTAGGGTGAGTGTACATGTTAGGGTATGTGTTAGTGTTAGCGTACCAGTTAGGCTTAGGTGACGGGTTAGGGTAAGGCTTCGGATAAGGGTTAGGGTTAGGGTTATGGGACAGGGACTGTTTAGGTACAGGTTAGTGTATGACAACGGTTTTCATTGAGCATACAAGTTAGGGTAGGTGTAAATGTTAGCATACGGGTTAGGATTAGGGGACGGGTTAGGGTAACTTTTCCGGTAAGGATTAGGGTTAGGGTTAGGGGACAGGGAAGGTTTAGAGTACAGGTTAGTGTACGACAACGGTTTAGTGTGATCGTACGAGTTAGGGTATGGGTTAGTGTTAGCACACGGTTTAGGATTAGGGGATGTGTTAGGGTAAGGCTTCAGGTAAGTGTTAGAGTTAGGGTTAGTGGATGAGGACGTGTTAGGGTACAGGTTAGGGTACGACAATGCTTTAGGGTGAGCGTACATGTTAGGGTACTGGTCAGTGTTAGCATTTGGGTTAGGATTAGGGGACAGGTTAGAGTAAGGCTTCGTGTAAGTGTTAGGGTGAGGGATAGGGTTGGGGAAAGGGACGGTTTAGGCTACAGATTAGGGTACGACAGCGATTTAGGGTGAGCCTACATATTAGGGTACAGTTTAGTGTTAGCGTATGGGTTAGGATTTGGGGACGGTTTAGGGACAGGCATCTGTAAAGATTTAGGTTTAGCATTATGGGACGGGGACGGTTTAGGGAAAAGGTTAGGATACCACAGCGGTTTAGGGTGAGCGTAGGTGTTAGGGTACGGGTTAGTGTTAACGTACGGATTAGGTATAGGGGACGTGTTAGGGTAAGGCTTCGGGTAAGGGTTAGGGTTAGGGTTAGGGTTAGGGTTAGGGGACGGGGAGGGTTTAGGGGACAGGTTAGGGTAGGACAACGGTTTAGGGTGAGCGTACATGTTAGGGTACAGGTTAGTGTTAGTGTATGGGTTAGGATTAGGGGACCGGTTAGGGTAAGGCTTCGGGTAAGGGTTAGGGTTAGGGTTATGGGACGGGGACGGTTTAGGGGACGGGTTAGGTAAGACAACGGTTTAGGGTGAGCGTACGTGTTAGGGTACGGGTTAGTGTTAACATACGGGTTAGAATTAGGGGACGGGTTAGGGTAAGTCTTCGGGTAAGGGTTAGGGTTAGAGTTAGGGGACAGGGACAGTTTAGGGGACAGGTTAGGGTACGACAACGGTTAAGGGTGAGCGTACGTGGTATGGTACGGGTTAGTGTTAGCGTACAGGTTAGGATTAGGGGACGGGTTAGGGTAAGGCTTCAGGTAAGGGTCAGGGTTAGGGTTAGGGTTAGGGTTAGGGGACGGGGAGAGTGTAGGGGACAGGTTAGGGTACGACCACGGTTTAGGGTGAGCGTACGTGTTAGGGTACGGGTTAGTGTTAGCGTACGGGTTAGGATTAGGGGACGGGTTAGGGTAAAGCTTCATGTAAGGGTTAGGGTTAGGGTTAGGGTACGGGGACGGTTTAGGGGACAGGTTAGGGTACGACAATGATTTAGGGTGAGCATATGTGTTAGGGTACGGGTTAGTGTTAGCGTACGGGTTAGGATTAGGGGACGGGTTAGTGTAAGGCTTCGGGTAAGGGTTAGGGATAGGGTTAGTGTTAGGGTTAGGGTTAGGGGATCGGGACGGTTTAGGGGACAGGATAGGGTACGACAATGGTTTAGGGTGAGCGTACGTGTTAGGGTATGGGTTATTGTTAGCATAGGGGTTAGGATTAGAGGACGGGTTAGGGTAAGGTTTTGGGTAAGGGTTAGGGTTAGGGTTAAGATTAGGTTTAGGGGACGGTGACGGTTTAGGGGACAGGTTAGGGTATGACAACGGTTTAGGGTTAGCGTACGTGTTAGGGTATGGGTTAGTGTTAGCGTACGGGTTAGGAATAGGGGACGGGTTAGGGTAAGGCTTCGGGTAAGGGTTAGGGTTAGAGTTAAGGTTAGGGTTAGGGTTAGGGGACAGGGATGGTTTAGAGGACAGGTTAGGTTACGACAACGGTTTAGGGTGAGCGTACGTGTTAGGGTATGGGTTAGTGTTAGCGTACTGTTTAGAATTAGGGGACGGGTTACGGTAAGGTTTCGGGTAAGGGTTAGGGTTAGGGTTAGGGGATGGGGACGGTTGAGGGGACAGGTTAGGGTACGACAAAGATTTAGGGTGAGTGTACGTGTTAGGGTATGGGTTAGTGATAGCCTACGGGTTAGGATTAAGGGTCGGGTTAGGGTAAGGCTTCGAGTAAGGTTTAGGGTTAAGGATAGGGTTAAGATTAGGGGACGGGGATGGTTTAGGGGACAGGTTCGGTTACGACAACGGTTTAGGGTGAGCGTACGTGTCAGGGTACGGGTTAGAGTTAGCATACGGGTTAGGATTTGGGGACGGGTTACGGTAAGGCTTCGCGTAAGGGTTAGGTTTAGGGTTAGGGTTAGGGTTAGGGGAGGGGGACGGTTTAGGGGACAGGTTAGGGTACGACAACGGCATAGGGTGAGTGTACATGTTAGGGTACGGGTTAGTGTTAGCGTACGGGTTAGCATTAGGGGACGGGTTAGGGTAAGGCTTCGGGTAAGGGTTAAGTTTAGGGTTAGGGTTAGGGTTAGGGGACGGGCACGGGGACGGTTTATGGTATAGGTTAGGGTTAGGGTTAGGGTTAGGGTTAGGGGACGGTGACGGTTTAGGGGACCGGTTAGAGTTCGACAACTCTTTAGGGTGAGCGTACATGTTAGGGAACGGGATAGTGTTAGCGTACGGGTTAGGATTAGGGGACGGGTTAGTGTAAGGCTTCGCGTAAGTGTTAGTGTTAGGTTTAGGGTTAGGGTTAGGGTTAGGTTTAGGTTTAGGGGACGTGGATGTTTTAGTGGACAGGTTAGGGTACGACAATGTTTTAGGGTGAGCGTACGTGTTAGGGTACGGGTTAGTGTTAGCATACAGGTTAGGATTAGGGGACGGGTTAGGGTAAGGCTTCGGGTAAGGGTTATGGTTAGGGTTAGGGTTAGGGTTAGGGGACGGCAACGGTTTAGGGGACAGGTTAGGTTATGACAACGATTTAGGGTGAGCGTACGTGTTAGGGTACAGGTTACTGTTATCGTACGGTTTAGGATTAGGGGATGGGTTAGCCTAAGGCTTAGGGTAAGGGCTAGGGTTAGGTTTAGGGTTAGGGTTAGGATTAGAGGACGGGGACAGTTTAGGGGACAGGTTAGTGTACGACAAGGGTTTAGGTTAAGCGTACATGTTAGGGTACTGGTTAGTGTTAGTGTACGGGTTAGGTTTAGGGCACGGGTTAGGGTAAGGCTGCGGGTAAGGGTTAGGGTTAGGGTTGGGGTTAGGGTTAGGGGACGGGGACAGTTTAGAGGATAGGTTAGGTTACGAGAATGGTTTAGGGTGAGCGTACGTGTTAGGGTATGGGTTAGTTTTAGCGTACGGGTTAGGATTAGGGGACGGGTTAGGGTAAGGCTTCGGGTAAGGGTTAGGGTTAGGGATAGGTTTAGGGTTAGGGGACGGGGACGGTTTATGGGACATGTTAGGGTACGACAACGGTTTAGGGTGAGCGTACGTGTTAGGGTACGGGTTAGTGTTAGCGTACGGGTTAGGATTAGGGAATGTGTTAGGGTAAGGCTTCGGGTAAGGGTTAGGGTTGGGTTATAGTTAGGGTTAGTATTAGGGGACGGGGACGGTTTAGGGGACACGTTAGGTTACGAAAACGGTTTAGGGTGAGCGTACGTGTTAAGGTATGGGTTAGTGTTAGCGTACGGGTTAGGATTAGGGGACGGGTTACCTTAAGGCTTCGGGTAAGGGTTATTGTTATGGTTAGGGTTAGGGATAGGGGACAGGGACGGTTTAGGGGACAGGTTAGGGTACGACAATGTTTTAGGGTAAGCGTACGTGTTAGGGTACGGGTTAGTGTTAGCTTACGGGTTAGGATTAGGGGACGGGTTAGTGTAAGGTTTCGGGTAAGGGTTAGCGTTAGGGTTAAGGTCAGGGGACAGGGACGGGGACGGTTTAGGGGACCGGGTAGGGTTAGGGTTAGGGTTAGGGGATGGGGACGGTTTAGGTTACAGGTTAGGGTAGGACAACGGTTTAGGGTGAGCGTACGTGTTAGGGTATGGTTTAGTTTTAGCGTACGAGTTAGGATTAGGGGACGTGTTTGGGTAAGGATTCGGGTAAGGGTAAGGGTTAGGGTTAGGGTTAGGGTTTGGGGATGGGGACTGTTTAGGGAACAGGTTGGGGTACGAAAACGGTTTAGGTTGAGCATACGTGTTAGGGTACGGGTTAGTGTTAGGGTACGGGTTAGGATTACGGGACGTGTTATAGGAAGGCTTCGGTTAAATGTTAGGGTTAGGGTTAGGGTTATTGTTAGGGTTAGGGGATGGGGACGGTTTAGGGGACAGGTTAGGGTACGACAACGGTTTAGGGTGATTGTACATGTTAGGGTAAGGTTTAGTGTTAATGTACGGGTTAGGATTAGGGGATGGGTTAGGGTAAGGCTTCGGGTAAGTGTTAGGGTTAGGGTTAGGGTTAGGGTTAGGGTTAGGGGACGAGGACAGTTTAGGTGACAAGTTAGGGTACGACAACGGTTTAGGGTGTGGGTACCTGTTAGGGTACGGGTTAGTGTTAGCGTACGTGTTAGGATTAGGTGACAGTTTAGTGTAAGGCTTCAGGTAAGGGTTAGGGTTAGGGTTAGGGTTAGGTTTAGGGGACGGGGACGGTTTAGGAGACAGGTTAGGGTACGGCAACGGTTTAGGGTGAGTGTACGTTTTAGGGTATGGGTTAGTGTTAGCGTACGGGTTAGGATTAGGTGACGGGTTAGGGTAAGGCTTCGCATAATGGTTAGTGTTAGGAATACGGTTAGGGTTAGGGGATGGGGACGGTTTAGGGGATAGGTTAGGATACGACAATGGTTTAGGGTGAGTGTATGTGTTAGGGTACGGGTTAGTGTTAGCGTACGGGTTAGGATTTGGGGACGGGTTAGTGTAAGGCTTCGGGTAAGGTTTAGGTTTACGGTTAGGGTTAGGGTTAGGGTTAGGATTAGGGGACGGGGACTGTTTAGGGGACAGGTTAGTGTACGAAAACGGTGTAGGGTGAGCCTACATTAGGGTACGGGTTAGTGTTAGCGTACGGGTTAGGATTAGGGGACGGGTTAGGGTAAGGCTTCGGGTAAGGGTTAGGATTATGGTTATGGTTAGGGGATGGGGACGGTTTAGGGGACAGGTTAGGGTACGACAACGGTTTAGGGTTAGCGTACGTGTTACGGTACGGGTTAGTGTTAGCGTACGGGTTAGGATTAGGGGACTGGTTAGGGTAAGCCTTCGGATAAGGTTTAGGGTTAGGATTAAGGGATGGGGACAGTTTAGGGGACAGGTTAGGGTACGACAACGGTTTAGGGTCGGCGTACGTGTTAGGGTATGGGTTAGTGTTAGCGTACGGGTTAGGATTAGGGGATGGTTTAGGGTAAGGCTTCGGGTAAGGGTTAGGTTTAGGGTTAGTGTTAGGGTTAGGGTTAGGGGACAGGGATGGTTTATGGGACATGTTAGGGTACGACAACGGTTTAGGGTGAGCGTGCGTGTTAAGGTATGGGTTAGTGTTAGCGTACGGGTAAGGATTAGGGGATGGGTTAGTGTAAGGCTTCGGGTAAGGGTTAGGGTTTGGGTTAGGGTTAGGGTTATGGGACGGGGACAGTTTAGGGGACAGGTTAGGGTACGACAATGGTTTACTGTGAGCGTAAGTGTTAGGGTACGGGTTAGTGTTAGCGTATGGGTTAGGATTAGGGGACGGGTTAGGGTAAGGCTTCGGGTAAGGGTTAGGGTTAGTGTTAGGTTTAGGGTTAGGGTTAGTGGACTGGGACGGTTTAGGGGACAGGTTAGGGTACGACAACGTTTTAGGGTGAGTGTACGTGTTAGGGTACTGTTTAGTGTTAGCGTACGGCTTAGTATTAGGGGACGGGTTAGGGTAAGGCTTCTGGAAAGGTTTAGGTTTAGGGATAGGGTTCATGTTAGGTTTAGGGGACGGGGATGGTTTAAGGGAAAGGTTAGGATACGACAACGGTTTAGGGTGAGCGTACGTGTTAGCGTACGGGTTAGTGTTAGCGTACGGGTTAGGATTAGGGGACGGGTTAGGGTAAGGCTTCGGGTAAGGGTTAGCGTTAGGGTTAGGGTCAGGGGACAGGGACGGGGACGGTTTAGGGGACCGGTTAGGGTTAGGGTTAGGGTTTGGGGACGGGGATGGTTTAGGTGACAGATTAGGGTACGACAACGTTTTAGGGTGAGCCTACGTGTTAGGGTACGGTTTAGTTTTAGCGTACGAGTTAGGATTAGGGGCCGGGTTTGGGTAAGGATTTGTGTAAGGGTAAGGGTTAGGGTTAGGGTTAGGGGATGGGGATTCTTTAGGGGACAGGTTGGGGTACGAAAACGGTTTAGGTTGAGCATTCGTGTTAGGGTACGGGTTAGTGTTAGGGTCCGGGTTAGGATTACAGGATGGGTTAGGGGAAGTCTTCGGTTAATTGTTAGGGTTAGGGTTAGGGTTAGTGTTAGGGTTAGGGGATGGGGACGGTTTAAGGGACAGGTTAGGGTACGACAACGATTTAGGTTGATTGTACATGTTAGGGTAAGGTTTAGTGTTAACATACGGGTTAGGATTAGGGGACGGTTTAGGGTAAGGCTTCGGGTAAGTGTTAGGGTTAGGGTTAGGGTTAGGGATAGGGGACGGACGGGGACGGTTTAGGTGACAGTTTAGGGTACCACAACCGTTTAGGGTGAGCGTACGTGTTAGGGTACGTGTTAGTGTTAGCGTACCGGTTAGAATTAGGGGACAGGTTAGTTTAAGGCTTCGGGTAAGGCTTAGGGTTAGGGTTAGGGTTGGGGGACGGGGACGGTTTAGGGGACAGGTTAGGGTATGAAAACAGTTTAGGGTGAGCGTACCTGTTAGGGTATGAGTTAGTGTTAGCATACGGGTTAGGATTATGTGACGGGTTAGGGTAAGGCTTCGGGTAAGTTTTAGGGTTAGGGTTAGAGTTAGGGTTAGCGGATGGGGACGGTTTAAGGGTCAGGTTAGTGTACGACAAAGTTTTAGGGTGAGCGTACGTGTTAGGGTACGGGTTAGTGTTAGCGTACGTGTTAGGATTAGGGGACGGGTTAGGGTAAGGTTTCGGGTAAGGTTCAGGTTTAGGATTAGGGTTAGGGTTAGGGGACGGGGATGGTTTAGGGGAAAGGTTAGGGTACGACAACGGTTTAGGGTGAGCATACGTGTTAGGGTATGTGTTAGTGTTAGCGTACGGGTTAGGATTAGGGGATGGGTTAGGGTAAGGCTTCCGGTAAGGTTTAGGGTTAGGGTTAGGGTTAGGGTTAGGGGATGGGGACGGTTTAGGGGACAGGTTAGGGTACAACAACGGTTTAGGGTGAGCGTAGGTGTTAGCGTACGGGTTAGGATTAGGGGACGGGTTAGCGTAAGGCTTCGGGTAAAGTTTAGGCTTAGGGTTACGGTTAGGGGACGGGGACAGTTTAGGGGACAGGATAGGGTACGACAACGGTTTAGGGTGAGCGTACGTGTTAGGGTACTGGTTAGTGTTAGCGTACGGGTTAGGATTAGGGGACGGGTTAGGGTAAGGCTTCGGGTAAGGGTTAGGGTTAGGGTTAGGGTTAGGGTTAGGGGACGGGGACGGTTTAGGGGACAGGTTAGGTTAAGAAAACGGTGTAGGGTGATTGTACATGTTAGGGTACGGGTTAGTGTTAACGTACGGGTTAGGATTAGGGGACGGGTTAGGGGAAGACTTCGGTTAAGGGTTAGGGTTAGGTTAGTGTTAGGTTTAGGCAATGGGGACGGTTTAGGGGACAGGTTAGGGTACGACAAAGGTTTAGGGTGATTGTACATGTTAGGGTAAGGGTTAGTGTTAGCGTACCGGTTAGGATTAGGGGACGGGTTAGGGTAAGGCTTTGAGGAAGTCTTAGGGTTAGGGTTAGGGTTGGGGGACGGGGACGGTTTAGGGGACAGGTTAGGGTATGAAAACAGTTTAGGGTGAGCGTACCTGTTAGGGTATGGGTTAGTGTTAGCATACGGGTTAGGATTATGTGACGGGTTAGGGTAAGGCTTCGGGTAAGTTTTAGGGTTAGGGTTAGGGTTAGGGTTAGCGGATGGGGACGGTTTAAGGGACAGGTTAGTGTACGACAAAGTGTTAGGGTGAGCGTACGTGTTAGGGTACGGGTTAGTGTTAGCGTACGTGTTAGGATTAGGGGACGGGTTAGGGTAGGTTTCGGGTAAGGTTCAGGTTTAGGATTAGGGTTAGGGTTAGGGTTAGGGGACGGGGAAGGTTTAGGGGACAGGTTAGGGTACGACAACGGTTTAGGGTGATCGTACGTGTTGGGTACGGGTTAGTGTTATCGTACGTGTTAGGAGTAGGGGACGGGTTATGGTAAGGATTCGGGTAAGGGTTAGGCTTAGGGTTAGGTTTAGGGTTAGGGGACGGGGACGGGGAAGGTATACGTCACAGTTCAGGGTACGACAATGGTTTAGGGTGAGCGTACGTGTTAGGGTACGGGTTAGGATTAGGGGACGGGTTAGGGTATGGCTTCGGGTAAGTGTTAGGTTTAGGGTTAGTGTTAGGATTAGGTGACGGGGACGGGGACAGTTTAGGGGACAGGTTATGGTACGACAAATGTTTAGGGTGATCGTACGTGTTAGGCTACGGTTTACTGTTAGCCTACGGGTTAGGTTAGGGCTACGGGTAAGGGTTAGGGTTAGTGTTAGGGTTAGGGTTAGGGGACGGGGACGGTTTAGGGGACAGGTTAGGATACGACAACGTTTTAGGGTGAGTGTAGGTGTTAGGGTACCGTTTAGTGTTAGCGTACGGGTTAGGATTAGGGGACGGGTTTGGGTAAGGCTTCAGGTAAGGTTTAGGGTTAGGTTTAGTGTTATGGTTAGGGGACGGGGAGGTTTTAGGGGACAGGTTAGGATACGACAACGTTTTAGGGTGAGTGTAGGTGTTAGGTTACGGTTTAGTGTTAGCGTACGGGTTAGGATTAGGGGACGGGTTAGGGTAAGGCTTCAGGTAATGTTTAGGGTTAGGTTGACGGTTAGGGTTAGGGGACGGGGACGGTTTAGGGGACAGGTTAGGGTACGGCAACGGTTTAGGGTGAGCGTACGTGTTAGGCTACGGGTTAGTGTTAGCGTACGGGTTCGTATTAGGTGACCGGTCAGGGTAAGGCTTCGGGTAAGGGTTAGGGTTAGGGAAAGGGTTAGTGTTAGGGTTAGGGGACGGGGACGGTTTAGGGGAAAGGTTAGGATACGACAACGGTTTAGGGTGAGTGTACGTGTTAGGGTACTGTTTAGTGTTAGCGTACGGCTTAGTATTAGGGGACGGGTTCGGGTAAGGCTTCTGGTAAGGGTTAGGTTTAGGGATAGGGTTAGTGTTAGGGTTAGGGGACGGGGATGGTTTAAGGGAAAGTTTAGGATACGACAACGGTTTAGGGTGAGCGTACGTGTTAGGGTACGGGTTAGTGTTAGCGTACGGGTCAGGATTAGGGGACGGGTTAGTGTAAGGCTTCGGGTAAGGCTTAGCGTTAGGGTTAGGGTCAGGGGACGGGGACGGGTACGGTTTAGGGGACCGGTTAGGGTTAGGGTTAGGGTTAGGGGACGGGGATGGTTTAGGTTACAGTTTAGAGTACGACAACGTTTTAGGGTGAGCGTACGTTTTAGGGTACGGTTTAGTTTTAGCGTACGAGTTAGGATTAGGGGCCGGGTTTGGGTAAGGATTCGGGTAAGGGTAAGGGTTAGGGTTAGGGTTAGGGGATTGGGATTCTTTAGGGGACAGGTTGGGGTACGAAAACGGTTTAGGTTGAGCATTCGTGTTAGGGTACGGGTTAGTGTTAGGGTCCGGGTTAGGATTACGGGATGGGTTAGGGGAAGTCTTCGGTTAATTGTTAGGGTTAGGGTTAGGGTTAGTGTTAGGGTTAGGGGATGGGGACGGTTTAAGGGACAGGTTAGGGTATGACAACGGTTTAGGGTGATTGTACATGTTAGGGTAAGGTTTAGTGTTAACGTACGGGTTAGGATTAGGGGACGGTTTAGGGTAAGGCTTCGGGTAAGTGTTAGGGTTAGGGATAGGGTTAGGGATAGGGGACGGACGGGGACGGTTTAGGTGACAGTTTAGGGTACGGCAACCGTTTAGGGTGAGCGTACTTGTTAGGGTACGGGTTAGTGTTAGCGTACCGGTTAGGATTAGGGGACAGGTTAGTTTAAGGCTTCGGGTAAGGCTTAGGGTTAGGGTTAAGGTTGGGGGACGGGGACGGTTTAGGGGACAGGTTAGGGTACGAAAACGGTTTAGGGTGAGCGTACGTGTTATGGTATGGGTTAGTGTTAGCATAAGGGTTAGGATTAGGGGACGGGTTAGGGTAAGGCTTCGGGTAAGGGTTAGGTTTAGGGTTAGGGTTAGGGTTAGCGGATGGGGACGGTTTAAGGGACAGGTTATTGTAGGACAAAGATTTAGGCTGAGTGTACGTGTTTGGGTATGGATTAGTGTTAGCGTACGGGTTAGGATTATGGGACGGGTTTAGGTAAGGCTTTGGGTAAGGTTTAGGTTTAGGGTTATTGTTAGGGTTAGGGGACGGGGATGGTTAGGGTTAGGGTTAGGGTTAGGGGATGGGGACGGTTTAGGGGACAGGTTAGGGTACAACAACGGTTTAGGGTGAGCGTAGGTGTTAGCGTACGGGTTAGGATTAGGGGACGGGTTAGGGTAAGACTTCGGGTAAAGTTTGGGCTTAGGGTTACGGTTAGGGGACAGGGACGGTTTAGGGGACAGGATAGGGTAGACAACGGTTTAGGGTGAGCGTACGTGTTAGGGTACGTGTTAGTGTTAGCGTATGGGTTAGGATTAGGGGACGGGTTAGGGTAAGGCTTCGGGTAAGGGTTAGGGTTAGGGTTAGGGTTAGAGTTAGTGGACGGGGACGGTTTAGGTGACAGGTTAGGGTACGAAAACGGTGTAGGGTGATTGTACTTGTTAGGGTACGGGTTAGTGTTAACGTACGGGTTAGGATTAGGGGACGGGTTAGGGGAAGACTTTGGTTAAGGGTTAGGGTTAGGGTTAGTGTTAGGGTTAGGGGATGGGGACGGTTTAGGGGACAGGTTAGGGTACGACAAAGGTTTAGGGTGATTGTACATGTTAGGGTAAGGGTTAGTGTTAGCGTACCGGTTAGAATTAGGGGACGGGTTAGGGTAAGGCTTCGAGTAAGTCTTAGGGTTAGGGTTATGGTTAGGGTTGGGGGACGGGGACGGTTTAGGGGACAGGTTAGGGTATGAAAACAGTTTAGGGTGAGCGTACCTGTTAGGGTATGGGTTAGTGTTAGCATACGGGTTAGGATTATGTGACGGGTTAGGGTAAGGCTTCGGGTAAGTTTTAGGTTTAGGGTTAGGGTTAGGGTTAGCGGATGGGGACGGTTTAAGGGACAGGTTAGTGTACGACAAAGTTTTAGGGTGACCGTACGTGTTAGGGTACGGGTTAGTGTTAGCGTACGTGTTAGGATTAGGGGACGGGTTAGGATAAGGTTTCGGGTAAGGTTCAGGTTTAGGATTAGGGTTAGGGTTAGGGTTAGGGGACGGGGAAGGTTTAGGGGACAGGTTAGGGTACGACAACGGTTTAGGGTGATCGTACGTGTTGGGTATGGGTTAGTGTTATCGTACGGGTTAGGAGTAGGGGACGGGTTATGGTAAGGATTCGGGTAAGGGTTAGGCTTAGGGTTAGGGTTAGGGTTAGGGGACGGGGACGGGGACGGTGTAGGTCAGAGTTTAGGGTACGACAATGGTTTAGGGTGAGTGTACGTGTTAGGGTACGGGTTAGGATTAGGGGACGGGTTAGGGTATGGCTTCGGGTAAGTGTTAGGGTTAGGGTTAGGGTTAGGATTAGGGGACGGGGACGGTTTAGGGGAGAGGTTAGGGTACGACAACGGTTTAGGGTGAGCGTACGTGTTAGGCTACGGGTTAGTTTTAGCGTTCGGGTTCGTATTAGGTGACCGGTCAGGGTAAGGCTTCGGGTAAGGGTTAGGGTTAGGGAAATGGTTAGTGTTAGGGTTAGGGGACGGGGACGGTTTAGGGGAAAGGTTAGGATACGACAACGGTTTAGGGTGAGCGTACGTGTTAGGGTATGGGTTAGTGTTAGCGTACGGCTTAGGATTAGGAGACGGGTTTGGGTAAGGCTTCGGGTAAGGGTTATGGTTAGGGTTATGGTTAGGGTTAGGATTAGGTGAAGGGGACGGCTTAGGGTACAGGTTAGAGTATGACAAAGTGTTAGGGTGAGCGTACGTGTTAGGGAATGGGTTAGTGTTAGCGTACGGTTTAGGATTATGGTACGGGTTAGTGTAAGGCTTCGGGTAAGTGTTAGCGTTAGGTTTAGTCTTAGGGTTATGGGACAGGGACGGGGACAGTTTAGGGGACTGGTTAGGATTAGGGTTAGGGTTAGGGTTAGGGGACGGGGACGGTTTAGGGGACAGGTTAGTGTACGACAATGGTTTAGGGTAAACGTACATGTTAGGGTACGGGTTAGTGTTAGCGTACAGGTTAGGATTAGGGGACGGGTTAGGGTAAGGCTTTGGGTAAGGGTTAGCGTTAGGGTTAGGCTTAGGGTTAGGGGACGGGGACGAGGACGGTTTAGGGGACCGGTTAGTATTAGGTTTAGGTTTAGGGTTAGGGAAGGGGACGGTTTAGGAGACAGGTTATGTTATGACAAATGTTTAGGGTGAGCGTACGTGTTACGGTACCAGTTAGTGTTAACGTACGGGTTAGGATTAGGGGACGGTTTAGTGTAAGGCTTCGGGTAAGGGTTAGGGTTAGGGTTAGTTTTAGGGGACGGGGATGGTTTAGGGGACTGGTTAGGGTACGACAACGTTTTAGGGTGAGCGTACGTGTTATGTTACGGGTTAGTGTTAGCGTACGGTTTAGGTTTAGGGGACGGGTTAGGGTAAGGCTTCGGGTAAGGATTAGAGTTAGGGTCAGGTTTAGGGATAGGGGACGGGGACGGTTTAGGGGAAAGGTTAGGGTACGACAGCGGTTTAGGGTGAGCGTACGTGTTAGGGTACGGGTTAGTGTTAGCATACGGGTTAGGATTAGGGGACGGGATAGGGTAAGGCTTCGGGTAAGGGTTAGGGTTAGGGTTAGTTTTAGGGTTAGGGGCCAGGGATGGGGACGGTTTGGGGACAGGTTAGGGTGCGACAACTGTTTAGGGTGAGCGTACGTGTTTGGGTACGGGTTAGTGTTAGCCTAAGGGTTTGGATTAGGGGACGGGTTAGGTTAAGGCTTCGGGTAAGTTTAGGGTTAGGGTTAGGGTACGGGGACGGTTTATGGGACAGGTTAGGGTACGACAACGGTTTAGGGTGAGCGTAGGTGTTAGGGGACAGGTTAGTGTTAGCGTAAGGGTTAGGATTAGGGGACAGTTTAGGGTAAGGCTTCGGGTAGGTGTTAGGGTTAGGGTTAGGGTTAGGGGACGGGGACGGTTTACGGGACAGGTTATTGTACGACAACGGTTTAGGGTGAGCCTATGTGTTAGGGTACGGTTTAGTGTTAGCGTACGGGTTAGAATTAGGGGACGGGTTAGGGTAAGGCTTCGGGTAAGGGTTAGGTTTAGGGTTAGAGTTAGGCTTACGGGACGGGGGCGGTGACGGTTTAGGGTACAGGTTAGGGTACGACAACGGTTTAGGGTGAGCGTACGTGTTAGTGTACGGGTTAGTGTTAGCGTACGGGTTAGGATTAGGACACGGGTTAGGGTAAGGCTTCAGGTAAGGGTTAGTGTTAGGGTTAGGGTTAGGGTTAGGGTAAGGGGACGGGGACGGTATAAGGGACAGGTTATTGTACGACAACGGTTTAGGGTGAGCGTATGTGTTAGGGTATGGGTTAGTGTTAGCGTACGGGTTAGGATTAGGGGACGGTTTTGTGTAAGGCTTCGGGTAAGGGTTAGGGTTAGGGTTAGTTTTAGGGGACGGGGATGGTTTAGGGGACTGGTTAGGGTACGACAACGTTTTAGGGTGAGCGTACGTGTTATGTTACAGGTTAGTGTTAGCGTACGGTTTAGGTTTAGGGGACGGGTTAGGGTAAGGCTTCGGGTAAGGATTAGAGTTAGGGTCAGGTTTAGGGATAGGGGACGGGGACGGTTTAGGGGAAAGGTTAGGGTACGACAGCGGTTTAGGGTGAGCGTACGTGTTAGGGTACGGGTTAGTGTTAGCATACGGGTTAGGATTAGGGGACGGGATAGGGTAAGGCTTCGGGTAAGGGTTAGGGTTAGGGTTAGTTTTAGGGTTAGGGGCCAGGGATGGGGACGGTTTGGGGACAGGTTAGGGTGCGACAACTGTTTAGGGTGAGCGTACGTGTTTGGGTACGGGTTAGTGTTAGCCTAAGGGTTTGGATTAGGGGACGGGTTAGGTTAAGGCTTCGGGTAAGTTTAGGGTTAGGGTTAGGGTACGGGGACGGTTTATGGGACAGGTTAGGGTACGACAACGGTTTAGGGTGAGCGTAGGTGTTAGGGGACAGGTTAGTGTTAGCGTAAGGGTTAGGATTAGGGGACAGTTTAGGGTAAGGCTTCGGGTAGGTGTTAGGGTTAGGGTTAGGGTTAGGGGACGGGGACGGTTTACGGGACAGGTTATTGTACGACAACGGTTTAGGGTGAGCCTATGTGTTAGGGTACGGTTTAGTGTTAGCGTACGGGTTAGAATTAGGGGACGGGTTAGGGTAAGGCTTCGGGTAAGGGTTAGGTTTAGGGTTAGAGTTAGGCTTACGGGACGGGGGCGGTGACGGTTTAGGGTACAGGTTAGGGTACGACAACGGTTTAGGGTGAGCGTACGTGTTAGTGTACGGGTTAGTGTTAGCGTACGGGTTAGGATTAGGACACGGGTTAGGGTAAGGCTTCAGGTAAGGGTTAGTGTTAGGGTTAGGGTTAGGGTTAGGGTAAGGGGACGGGGACGGTATAAGGGACAGGTTATTGTACGACAACGGTTTAGGGTGAGCGTATGTGTTAGGGTATGGGTTAGTGTTAGCGTACGGGTTAGGATTAGGGGACGGTTTTGTGTAAGGCTTCGGGTAAGGGTTAGGGTTAGGGTTAGTTTTAGGGGACGGGGATGGTTTAGGGGACTGGTTAGGGTACGACAACGTTTTAGGGTGAGCGTACGTGTTATGTTACGGGTTAGTGTTAGCGTACGGTTTAGGTTTAGGGGACGGGTTAGGGTAAGGCTTCGGGTAAGGATTAGAGTTAGGGTCAGGTTTAGGGATAGGGGACGGGGACGGTTTAGGGGAAAGGTTAGGGTACGACAGCGGTTTAGGGTGAGCGTACGTGTTAGGGTACGGGTTAGTGTTAGCATACGGGTTAGGATTAGGGGACGGGATAGGGTAAGGCTTCGGGTAAGGGTTAGGGTTAGGGTTAGTTTTAGGGTTAGGGGCCAGGGATGGGGACGGTTTGGGGACAGGTTAGGGTGCGACAACTGTTTAGGGTGAGCGTACGTGTTTGGGTACGGGTTAGTGTTAGCCTAAGGGTTTGGATTAGGGGACGGGTTAGGTTAAGGCTTCGGGTAAGTTTAGGGTTAGGGTTAGGGTACGGGGACGGTTTATGGGACAGGTTAGGGTACGACAACGGTTTAGGGTGAGCGTAGGTGTTAGGGGACAGGTTAGTGTTAGCGTAAGGGTTAGGATTAGGGGACAGTTTAGGGTAAGGCTTCGGGTAGGTGTTAGGGTTAGGGTTAGGGTTAGGGGACGGGGACGGTTTACGGGACAGGTTATTGTACGACAACGGTTTAGGGTGAGCCTATGTGTTAGGGTACGGTTTAGTGTTAGCGTACGGGTTAGAATTAGGGGACGGGTTAGGGTAAGGCTTCGGGTAAGGGTTAGGTTTAGGGTTAGAGTTAGGCTTACGGGACGGGGGCGGTGACGGTTTAGGGTACAGGTTAGGGTACGACAACGGTTTAGGGTGAGCGTACGTGTTAGTGTACGGGTTAGTGTTAGCGTACGGGTTAGGATTAGGACACGGGTTAGGGTAAGGCTTCAGGTAAGGGTTAGTGTTAGGGTTAGGGTTAGGGTTAGGGTAAGGGGACGGGGACGGTATAAGGGACAGGTTATTGTACGACAACGGTTTAGGGTGAGCGTATGTGTTAGGGTATGGGTTAGTGTTAGCGTACGGGTTAGGATTAGGGGACGGTTTTGTGTAAGGCTTCGGGTAAGGGTTAGGGTTAGGGTTAGGGGACGGGGACTGGGACGGTTTAGGGGACAGGTTAGGGTACGACAACGGTTTAGGGTGAGCGTACGTGTAAGGGAAGGGGTTAGTGTTAGCGTACGGTTTAGGATTAGGGGACGGCTTAGATTAAGGCCTGGGGTAAGGGTTAGGGTTAGGGATTGGGTTAGGGTTAGGGGACGGGGACGGTGTAGGGGAGAGGTTAGGGTACGACAACGGTTTAGGGTGAGCGTACGTGTTAGGGTACGGGTTAGTGTTAGCGTACGGGTTAGTGTTAGGGGATGGGTTAGGGTAAGGCTTTGGGTAAGTGTTAGGGTTAAGGTTATGGTTAGGGTTAGGGGACGGGGACGGTTTAGGGGAGAGGTTAGGGTACGACAACGGTTTTGGGTGAGCGTACGTGTTAGGGTACGGGTTAGTGTTAGCGTACGGGTTAGGATTAGGGGACGGGTTAGGGTAAGGCTTCGGGTAAGGGTTAGGGTTAGGGTTAGTGTTAGGCTTAGGGGACGGGGATGGGGACGGTTTAGGGGACACGTTAGTGTGCGACAACGGTTTAGGGTGAGCGTACGTGTTAGGGTACGGGTTAGTGTTAGCCTAAGGGTTAGGATTATGGGACGGGTTAGTGTAAGGCTTCGGGTAAGGGTTAGGGTTAGGGTTAGGGTTAGGGGTTGGGGACGGTTTAGGGGACAGGTTAGGGTACGACAACGATTTAGGGTGAGCGTACGTGTTAGGGTATGGTTTAGTGTTAGCGTACGGCTTACGATTAGGGGATGGGTTAGTGTAAGGCTTCGGGTAAGGGTTAGGTTTAGGGTTAAAGTTAGGGTTACGGGACGGGGACGGTGACGGTTTAGGGGACAGTTTAGAGTACGACAACGGTTTACGGTGAGAGTACATGTTAGGGTACGAGTTAGGGTTAGCGTACGGTTTAGGATTATGGGTCGGGTTAGTGTAAGGCTTCGGGTAAGGGTTAGGGTTAGGTTTATGGTTAGGGTTAGTGTTATCGGACGGGGACGGTTTAGGGGACAGGTTAGGGTACGACAATGGTTTAGGGTGAGCGTACGTGTTAGGGTATGGGTTAGTGTTAGCGTACGAGTTAGTATTAGGGGACGGGTTAGGGTAAGGCTTCGGGTTAGTGTTAGGGTTAAGGTTAGGGTTAGGGTTAGGGGACGGTGACGGTTTACGGGACAGGTTAGGGTACGACAACGGTTTAGGGTGAGCATACGTGTTAGGTTACGGGTTAGTGTTAGGGTACGGTTTAGGATTAGGGGACGGGTTAGGGTAAGGCTTCAGGAAAGGGTTAGGGTTAGGGTTAGGTTTAGGGTTAGGGGACGGGGACGGTTTAGGGGACAGGTTAGGGTATGACAACATTTAGGGTGAGCGTAGGTGTTAGGGTACGGGTTAGTGTTAGCGTACGGGATAGGATGAGGGGACGGGTTGGGGTAAGGCTTCGGGTAAGGGTTAGGGTTAGGGTTAGGGTTAGGGTTAGGGGACGGGGACGGTTTAGGGGACAGGTGAGGGTACGACAAATGTTTATTGTGAGCGTACGTGTTAGGGTACGGGTTAGTGTTAGCGTACGGGTTAGGATTAGGGGAGGGTTTAGGGTAAGACTTCGGGTAAGGGTTAGGGTTAGGATTAGGGTTAGGGTTAGGGTTAGGGGACAGGGACGGTTTAGGGGACAGGTTAGGGTACGACAACAGTTTAGGGTGAGCGTATGTGTTAGTGTACGGGTTAGTGTTAGCATACGGGTTAGAATTAGGGGACGGGTTAGTGTAAGGCTTCGGGTAAGGGTTAGGTTTAGGGTTAGGGTTAGGCTTAGGGGACCTGGACGGGGAAGGTTTAGTGGACAGGTTAGTGTACGACAACGGTTTAGGGTGAGTGTACGTATTAGGGTACCGGTTAATCTTAGGGTACGGGTTAGGATTAGGGGACGGGTTAGGGTAAGGCTTCGGGTAAGGGTTAGTGTTAGGGTTACGGTTAGGGTTACGGTTAGGGGACAGGGACGGTTTAGGGGACAGGTTAGGGTACCACAACGGTTTAGGGTGAGTGTACGTGTTAGGGTACGGGTTAGTGTTAGCGTACGGGTTAGTATTAGGGGACGGGTTAGGGTAAGGCTTCTGGTAAGGTTTAGGGTTAGTGTTAGGGTTAGGGGACGGGGACGGTTTAGGGGACAGGTTAGGGTACGACAACGGTTTAGGGTGAGCGTATGTGTTAGGGTACGGGTCAGTGTTAGCGTACGAGTTAGCATTAGGGGACGGGTTAGGGTAAGGCTTCGGGTAAGGGTTAGGGTTAGGGATAGGGTTAGGGTTGGGTTAGGGTTAGGGGCCGGTTTAGGGGACAGGTTAGTGTTCGACAACGGTTTAGGGTGAGCGTACATGTTAGGGTATGGGTTAGTGTTAGCGTACGGGTTAGGATTAGGGGACGGGTTAGGGTAAGGCTTCGGGTAAGTGTTAGGGTTATGGTTAGGGTTTGGGTTAGGGGACAGGGACGGGGACGGTTTAGGGGACAGGTTAGGGTACGACAATGGTTTAGGGTGAGCGTATGTGTTAGGGTACGGTTTAGTGAGGGCGTACATGTTAGGAATAGGGTACGGTTTATGGTAAGGTTTCGGGTAAGGTTTAGGGTTAGTGTTAGGGTTAGCGTACGGGTTAGGATTAGGGGACGCGTTAGGGTAAGGCTTCGGGTAAGGTTTAGGGTTAGGGTTAGCGTTAGGGTTAGTGTTAGGGGACGGGGACGATTTAGGGGACAGGTTCGGGTACGACAATGGTTTAGGGTGAGCGTACGTGTTAGGGTACGGGTGAGTGTTAGCCTACGGGTTAGGATTAGGGGACGGGTTAGGGTAAGGCTTCGGGTAAGGTTTACGGTTAGGGTTAGGGTTAGGGGACGGGGACGGGGATGATTTAGGGAACAGGTTAGGGTATGACAACGGTTTAGGGTGAGCGTACGCGTTAGGGTACGGGTTAGTGTTAGCGTACGGGTTAGGATTAGGGGACGGGTAAGGGTAAGGCTTCGGGTAAGGGTTAGGGTTAGGGTTAGGGGACGGGGACGGTTTAGGGGACATGTTAGTGTACGACAACGGTTTAGGGTTAGCGTACGTGTTAGGGTACGGGTTAGTGTTAGCGTACGGTTTACGATTAGGGGACGGTTTAGTGTAAGGCTTCGGGTAAGGGTTAGGGTTAGGGTTAGGGTTAGGGTTAGGGGATGGAGACGGTTTAGGGGACAGGTTAGGGTACGACAACGGTTTAGGGTGAGCGTATGTGTTAGGGTACGGGTTAGTGTTAGCGTACGGGTTAGGATTAGTGGACGGTTTAGGGTAACACTTACAGTAAGGTTTAGGGTTAGGGTTAGGGGACGGGGACGGGGACAGTTTAGGGGACAGGTTAGGGTACGACAACGGTTTAGGTTGAGCGTACGTGTTAGGGTACGGTTTAGTGTTAGCGTACGGGATAGGATTAGGGGACGGGTAAGGGTAAGGCTTCGGGTAAGGGTTAAGGTTAGGGTTAGAGTTAGGGTTAGGGTTAGGGGACTGGGACGGTTTAGGGGACAGATGAGGGTACCACAACGGTTTAGGGTGAGCGTACGTGCTAGGGTACGGGTTAGTGTTAGCGTACGAGTTAGGATTAGGGGACGGGTTAGTGTAAGGCTTCGGGTAAGGGTTAGGGTTAGGGTTAGGGTTAGGGAAGAGGGACGGTTTAGGGGACAGGTTAGGGTACGACAACGGTTTAGGGTGAGCGTACGTCTTAGGGTACGGTTTAGTGTTAGCGTACGGGTTAGGATTAGGGGACGGGTAAGGGTAAGGCTTCGGGTAAGTGTTAGGGTTAGGGTTAGGGTTAGGGGACGGGGACGGCGACGGTTTAGGGGACAGGTTAGGGTACGACAACTGTTTAGGGTGAGAGTACGTGTTAGGGTATGGGTTAGTGTTAGCCTATGGGTTAGGTTTAGGGAACGGGTTAGGGTAAGGCTTCAGGTAAGTGTTAGGGTTAGGGTTAGGGTTAGGGTTAGGGGACGGGGAAGTTTTAGGGGAAAGGTTAGGGTACGACTATAGTTTAGTGTGAGCGTACGTGTTAGGGTTCGGTTTAGTGTTAGCGTACGGGTTAGGATTAGGGGACGAGTTAGTGTAAAGCTACGGGTAAGGGTTAGGGTTAGGTTTAGGGTTAGCGTACGGGTTAGGATTAGGGGACGGGTTAGGGTAAGGCTTCGGGTAAGGGTTAGGGTTAGGGGACGGGGACGATTTAGGGGACAGTTTAGGGTACGTCAACGGTTTAGGGTGAGCGTACGTGTTAGGGTACGGGTTAGTGTTAGCCTACGGGTTAGGATTAGGTGACGGGTTAGGGTATGGCTTTGGGTAAGGGTTAGGGTTAGGGTTAGGGTTAGGGTTAGTGTTAGGGGACGGGGACGGTTTAGGGGACAGGTTAGGGTATGAAAACGGTTTAGGGTGAGCGTACGTGTTAGGGTACGGGTTAGCGTTAGCGTACGGGTTAGGATTGGGGAAGGGTGAGGGTAAGGCTTCGGATAAGGGTTAGGGTTAAGGTTAGGGTTAGGGTTAGTGTTAAGGGACTGGGACGGTTTAGGGAACAGGTTAGGGTACGACAACGGTTTAGGGTAAGCGTACGTGTTAGGGTACGTGTTAGTGTTAGCGTACGGGTTAGGATTAGGGGACGGGTTAGGGTAAGGCTTCGGGTAAGTGTTAGGGTTAGGGTTAGAGTTAGGGTTAGGGTTAGGGTTAGGGAACGGGGACGGTTTAGGGGACAGGTTAGTGTACGACAACGGTTTAGGGTGAGCGTACGTGTTAGGGTACGGGTTAGTGTTAGCGTACGGGTTAGGATTAGGGCACGGGTTAGGGTAAGGCTTCGGGTAAGGTTTAGGGTTAGGTTTATGGTTAGGGTTAGGGTTAGGGTTAGGGGACGGGGACGGTTTAGGGGACAGGTTAGGGTACGACAACGTTTTAGGGTGAGCGTACGTGTTAGGGTAATTGTCAGTGTTAGTGTATGGGTTAGGATTAGGGGACGGGTTAGGGTAAGGCTTCGGGTAAGGGTTAGGGTTAGGGTTAGGGTTAGGGATAGGGGACGGGGATGGTTTAGGGTACAGGTTAGGGTACGAGAACGGTTAAGGATGAGCATACGTGTTAGGGTATGGGTTAGGGTTAGCGTACGGGTTAGGATTAGGGGATGGGTTAGTGTAAGGCTTCGGGTAAGGGTTAGGGTTAGGGTTAGGGTTAGGGTTAGGGTTAGGTGACGGGGACGGTTTAGGGGACAGTTTAGGGTACGACAACGGTTTAGGGTGTGCGTATGTGTTAGGGTACGGGTTAGTGTTAGCATACGGGTTAGGATTAGGGGACGGGATAGGGTAAGGCTTCGGGTAAGGGTTAGGGTTAGGGTTAGTTTTAGGGTTAGGGGCCAGGGATGGGGACGGTTTGGGGACAGGTTAGGGTGCGACAACTGTTTAGGGTGAGCGTACGTGTTTGGGTACGGGTTAGTGTTAGCCTAAGGGTTTGGATTAGGGGACGGGTTAGGTTAAGGCTTCGGGTAAGTTTAGGGTTAGGGTTAGGGTACGGGGACGGTTTATGGGACAGGTTAGGGTACGACAACGGTTTAGGGTGAGCGTAGGTGTTAGGGGACAGGTTAGTGTTAGCGTAAGGGTTAGGATTAGGGGACAGTTTAGGGTAAGGCTTCGGGTAGGTGTTAGGGTTAGGGTTAGGGTTAGGGGACGGGGACGGTTTACGGGACAGGTTATTGTACGACAACGGTTTAGGGTGAGCCTATGTGTTAGGGTACGGTTTAGTGTTAGCGTACGGGTTAGAATTAGGGGACGGGTTAGGGTAAGGCTTCGGGTAAGGGTTAGGTTTAGGGTTAGAGTTAGGCTTACGGGACGGGGGCGGTGACGGTTTAGGGTACAGGTTAGGGTACGACAACGGTTTAGGGTGAGCGTACGTGTTAGTGTACGGGTTAGTGTTAGCGTACGGGTTAGGATTAGGACACGGGTTAGGGTAAGGCTTCAGGTAAGGGTTAGTGTTAGGGTTAGGGTTAGGGTTAGGGTAAGGGGACGGGGACGGTATAAGGGACAGGTTATTGTACGACAACGGTTTAGGGTGAGCGTATGTGTTAGGGTATGGGTTAGTGTTAGCGTACGGGTTAGGATTAGGGGACGGTTTTGTGTAAGGCTTCGGGTAAGGGTTAGGGTTAGGGTTAGTTTTAGGGGACGGGGATGGTTTAGGGGACTGGTTAGGGTACGACAACGTTTTAGGGTGAGCGTACGTGTTATGTTACGGGTTAGTGTTAGCGTACGGTTTAGGTTTAGGGGACGGGTTAGGGTAAGGCTTCGGGTAAGGATTAGAGTTAGGGTCAGGTTTAGGGATAGGGGACGGGGACGGTTTAGGGGAAAGGTTAGGGTACGACAGCGGTTTAGGGTGAGCGTACGTGTTAGGGTACGGGTTAGTGTTAGCATACGGGTTAGGATTAGGGGACGGGATAGGGTAAGGCTTCGGGTAAGGGTTAGGGTTAGGGTTAGTTTTAGGGTTAGGGGCCAGGGATGGGGACGGTTTGGGGACAGGTTAGGGTGCGACAACTGTTTAGGGTGAGCGTACGTGTTTGGGTACGGGTTAGTGTTAGCCTAAGGGTTTGGATTAGGGGACGGGTTAGGTTAAGGCTTCGGGTAAGTTTAGGGTTAGGGTTAGGGTACGGGGACGGTTTATGGGACAGGTTAGGGTACGACAACGGTTTAGGGTGAGCGTAGGTGTTAGGGGACAGGTTAGTGTTAGCGTAAGGGTTAGGATTAGGGGACAGTTTAGGGTAAGGCTTCGGGTAGGTGTTAGGGTTAGGGTTAGGGTTAGGGGACGGGGACGGTTTACGGGACAGGTTATTGTACGACAACGGTTTAGGGTGAGCCTATGTGTTAGGGTACGGTTTAGTGTTAGCGTACGGGTTAGAATTAGGGGACGGGTTAGGGTAAGGCTTCGGGTAAGGGTTAGGTTTAGGGTTAGAGTTAGGCTTACGGGACGGGGGCGGTGACGGTTTAGGGTACAGGTTAGGGTACGACAACGGTTTAGGGTGAGCGTACGTGTTAGTGTACGGGTTAGTGTTAGCGTACGGGTTAGGATTAGGACACGGGTTAGGGTAAGGCTTCAGGTAAGGGTTAGTGTTAGGGTTAGGGTTAGGGTTAGGGTAAGGGGACGGGGACGGTATAAGGGACAGGTTATTGTACGACAACGGTTTAGGGTGAGCGTATGTGTTAGGGTATGGGTTAGTGTTAGCGTACGGGTTAGGATTAGGGGACGGTTTTGTGTAAGGCTTCGGGTAAGGGTTAGGGTTAGGGTTAGGGGACGGGGACTGGGACGGTTTAGGGGACAGGTTAGGGTACGACAACGGTTTAGGGTGAGCGTACGTGTAAGGGAAGGGGTTAGTGTTAGCGTACGGTTTAGGATTAGGGGACGGCTTAGATTAAGGCCTGGGGTAAGGGTTAGGGTTAGGGATTGGGTTAGGGTTAGGGGACGGGGACGGTGTAGGGGAGAGGTTAGGGTACGACAACGGTTTAGGGTGAGCGTACGTGTTAGGGTACGGGTTAGTGTTAGCGTACGGGTTAGTGTTAGGGGATGGGTTAGGGTAAGGCTTTGGGTAAGTGTTAGGGTTAAGGTTATGGTTAGGGTTAGGGGACGGGGACGGTTTAGGGGAGAGGTTAGGGTACGACAACGGTTTTGGGTGAGCGTACGTGTTAGGGTACGGGTTAGTGTTAGCGTACGGGTTAGGATTAGGGGACGGGTTAGGGTAAGGCTTCGGGTAAGGGTTAGGGTTAGGGTTAGTGTTAGGCTTAGGGGACGGGGATGGGGACGGTTTAGGGGACACGTTAGTGTGCGACAACGGTTTAGGGTGAGCGTACGTGTTAGGGTACGGGTTAGTGTTAGCCTAAGGGTTAGGATTATGGGACGGGTTAGTGTAAGGCTTCGGGTAAGGGTTAGGGTTAGGGTTAGGGTTAGGGGTTGGGGACGGTTTAGGGGACAGGTTAGGGTACGACAACGATTTAGGGTGAGCGTACGTGTTAGGGTATGGTTTAGTGTTAGCGTACGGCTTACGATTAGGGGATGGGTTAGTGTAAGGCTTCGGGTAAGGGTTAGGTTTAGGGTTAAAGTTAGGGTTACGGGACGGGGACGGTGACGGTTTAGGGGACAGTTTAGAGTACGACAACGGTTTACGGTGAGAGTACATGTTAGGGTACGAGTTAGGGTTAGCGTACGGTTTAGGATTATGGGTCGGGTTAGTGTAAGGCTTCGGGTAAGGGTTAGGGTTAGGTTTATGGTTAGGGTTAGTGTTATCGGACGGGGACGGTTTAGGGGACAGGTTAGGGTACGACAATGGTTTAGGGTGAGCGTACGTGTTAGGGTATGGGTTAGTGTTAGCGTACGAGTTAGTATTAGGGGACGGGTTAGGGTAAGGCTTCGGGTTAGTGTTAGGGTTAAGGTTAGGGTTAGGGTTAGGGGACGGTGACGGTTTACGGGACAGGTTAGGGTACGACAACGGTTTAGGGTGAGCATACGTGTTAGGTTACGGGTTAGTGTTAGGGTACGGTTTAGGATTAGGGGACGGGTTAGGGTAAGGCTTCAGGAAAGGGTTAGGGTTAGGGTTAGGTTTAGGGTTAGGGGACGGGGACGGTTTAGGGGACAGGTTAGGGTATGACAACATTTAGGGTGAGCGTAGGTGTTAGGGTACGGGTTAGTGTTAGCGTACGGGATAGGATGAGGGGACGGGTTGGGGTAAGGCTTCGGGTAAGGGTTAGGGTTAGGGTTAGGGTTAGGGTTAGGGGACGGGGACGGTTTAGGGGACAGGTGAGGGTACGACAAATGTTTATTGTGAGCGTACGTGTTAGGGTACGGGTTAGTGTTAGCGTACGGGTTAGGATTAGGGGAGGGTTTAGGGTAAGACTTCGGGTAAGGGTTAGGGTTAGGATTAGGGTTAGGGTTAGGGTTAGGGGACAGGGACGGTTTAGGGGACAGGTTAGGGTACGACAACAGTTTAGGGTGAGCGTATGTGTTAGTGTACGGGTTAGTGTTAGCATACGGGTTAGAATTAGGGGACGGGTTAGTGTAAGGCTTCGGGTAAGGGTTAGGTTTAGGGTTAGGGTTAGGCTTAGGGGACCTGGACGGGGAAGGTTTAGTGGACAGGTTAGTGTACGACAACGGTTTAGGGTGAGTGTACGTATTAGGGTACCGGTTAATCTTAGGGTACGGGTTAGGATTAGGGGACGGGTTAGGGTAAGGCTTCGGGTAAGGGTTAGTGTTAGGGTTACGGTTAGGGTTACGGTTAGGGGACAGGGACGGTTTAGGGGACAGGTTAGGGTACCACAACGGTTTAGGGTGAGTGTACGTGTTAGGGTACGGGTTAGTGTTAGCGTACGGGTTAGTATTAGGGGACGGGTTAGGGTAAGGCTTCTGGTAAGGTTTAGGGTTAGTGTTAGGGTTAGGGGACGGGGACGGTTTAGGGGACAGGTTAGGGTACGACAACGGTTTAGGGTGAGCGTATGTGTTAGGGTACGGGTCAGTGTTAGCGTACGAGTTAGCATTAGGGGACGGGTTAGGGTAAGGCTTCGGGTAAGGGTTAGGGTTAGGGATAGGGTTAGGGTTGGGTTAGGGTTAGGGGCCGGTTTAGGGGACAGGTTAGTGTTCGACAACGGTTTAGGGTGAGCGTACATGTTAGGGTATGGGTTAGTGTTAGCGTACGGGTTAGGATTAGGGGACGGGTTAGGGTAAGGCTTCGGGTAAGTGTTAGGGTTATGGTTAGGGTTTGGGTTAGGGGACAGGGACGGGGACGGTTTAGGGGACAGGTTAGGGTACGACAATGGTTTAGGGTGAGCGTATGTGTTAGGGTACGGTTTAGTGAGGGCGTACATGTTAGGAATAGGGTACGGTTTATGGTAAGGTTTCGGGTAAGGTTTAGGGTTAGTGTTAGGGTTAGCGTACGGGTTAGGATTAGGGGACGCGTTAGGGTAAGGCTTCGGGTAAGGTTTAGGGTTAGGGTTAGCGTTAGGGTTAGTGTTAGGGGACGGGGACGATTTAGGGGACAGGTTCGGGTACGACAATGGTTTAGGGTGAGCGTACGTGTTAGGGTACGGGTGAGTGTTAGCCTACGGGTTAGGATTAGGGGACGGGTTAGGGTAAGGCTTCGGGTAAGGTTTACGGTTAGGGTTAGGGTTAGGGGACGGGGACGGGGATGATTTAGGGAACAGGTTAGGGTATGACAACGGTTTAGGGTGAGCGTACGCGTTAGGGTACGGGTTAGTGTTAGCGTACGGGTTAGGATTAGGGGACGGGTAAGGGTAAGGCTTCGGGTAAGGGTTAGGGTTAGGGTTAGGGGACGGGGACGGTTTAGGGGACATGTTAGTGTACGACAACGGTTTAGGGTTAGCGTACGTGTTAGGGTACGGGTTAGTGTTAGCGTACGGTTTACGATTAGGGGACGGTTTAGTGTAAGGCTTCGGGTAAGGGTTAGGGTTAGGGTTAGGGTTAGGGTTAGGGGATGGAGACGGTTTAGGGGACAGGTTAGGGTACGACAACGGTTTAGGGTGAGCGTATGTGTTAGGGTACGGGTTAGTGTTAGCGTACGGGTTAGGATTAGTGGACGGTTTAGGGTAACACTTACAGTAAGGTTTAGGGTTAGGGTTAGGGGACGGGGACGGGGACAGTTTAGGGGACAGGTTAGGGTACGACAACGGTTTAGGTTGAGCGTACGTGTTAGGGTACGGTTTAGTGTTAGCGTACGGGATAGGATTAGGGGACGGGTAAGGGTAAGGCTTCGGGTAAGGGTTAAGGTTAGGGTTAGAGTTAGGGTTAGGGTTAGGGGACTGGGACGGTTTAGGGGACAGATGAGGGTACCACAACGGTTTAGGGTGAGCGTACGTGCTAGGGTACGGGTTAGTGTTAGCGTACGAGTTAGGATTAGGGGACGGGTTAGTGTAAGGCTTCGGGTAAGGGTTAGGGTTAGGGTTAGGGTTAGGGAAGAGGGACGGTTTAGGGGACAGGTTAGGGTACGACAACGGTTTAGGGTGAGCGTACGTCTTAGGGTACGGTTTAGTGTTAGCGTACGGGTTAGGATTAGGGGACGGGTAAGGGTAAGGCTTCGGGTAAGTGTTAGGGTTAGGGTTAGGGTTAGGGGACGGGGACGGCGACGGTTTAGGGGACAGGTTAGGGTACGACAACTGTTTAGGGTGAGAGTACGTGTTAGGGTATGGGTTAGTGTTAGCCTATGGGTTAGGTTTAGGGAACGGGTTAGGGTAAGGCTTCAGGTAAGTGTTAGGGTTAGGGTTAGGGTTAGGGTTAGGGGACGGGGAAGGTTTAGGGGAAAGGTTAGGGTACGACTATAGTTTAGTGTGAGCGTACGTGTTAGGGTTCGGTTTAGTGTTAGCGTACGGGTTAGGATTAGGGGACGAGTTAGTGTAAAGCTACGGGTAAGGGTTAGGGTTAGGTTTAGGGTTAGCGTACGGGTTAGGATTAGGGGACGGGTTAGGGTAAGGCTTCGGGTAAGGGTTAGGGTTAGGGGACGGGGACGATTTAGGGGACAGTTTAGGGTACGTCAACGGTTTAGGGTGAGCGTACGTGTTAGGGTACGGGTTAGTGTTAGCCTACGGGTTAGGATTAGGTGACGGGTTAGGGTATGGCTTTGGGTAAGGGTTAGGGTTAGGGTTAGGGTTAGGGTTAGTGTTAGGGGACGGGGACGGTTTAGGGGACAGGTTAGGGTATGAAAACGGTTTAGGGTGAGCGTACGTGTTAGGGTACGGGTTAGCGTTAGCGTACGGGTTAGGATTGGGGAAGGGTGAGGGTAAGGCTTCGGATAAGGGTTAGGGTTAAGGTTAGGGTTAGGGTTAGTGTTAAGGGACTGGGACGGTTTAGGGAACAGGTTAGGGTACGACAACGGTTTAGGGTAAGCGTACGTGTTAGGGTACGTGTTAGTGTTAGCGTACGGGTTAGGATTAGGGGACGGGTTAGGGTAAGGCTTCGGGTAAGTGTTAGGGTTAGGGTTAGAGTTAGGGTTAGGGTTAGGGTTAGGGAACGGGGACGGTTTAGGGGACAGGTTAGTGTACGACAACGGTTTAGGGTGAGCGTACGTGTTAGGGTACGGGTTAGTGTTAGCGTACGGGTTAGGATTAGGGCACGGGTTAGGGTAAGGCTTCGGGTAAGGTTTAGGGTTAGGTTTATGGTTAGGGTTAGGGTTAGGGTTAGGGGACGGGGACGGTTTAGGGGACAGGTTAGGGTACGACAACGTTTTAGGGTGAGCGTACGTGTTAGGGTAATTGTCAGTGTTAGTGTATGGGTTAGGATTAGGGGACGGGTTAGGGTAAGGCTTCGGGTAAGGGTTAGGGTTAGGGTTAGGGTTAGGGATAGGGGACGGGGATGGTTTAGGGTACAGGTTAGGGTACGAGAACGGTTAAGGATGAGCATACGTGTTAGGGTATGGGTTAGGGTTAGCGTACGGGTTAGGATTAGGGGATGGGTTAGTGTAAGGCTTCGGGTAAGGGTTAGGGTTAGGGTTAGGGTTAGGGTTAGGGTTAGGTGACGGGGACGGTTTAGGGGACAGTTTAGGGTACGACAACGGTTTAGGGTGTGCGTATGTGTTAGGGTACGGTTTAGTGTTAGCGTACGGGTTAGGATTAGGGGACGGGTTAGGGTAAGGCTTCGGGAAAGGGTTAGGTTTAGGGTTAGGGGACGGGGATGATTTAGGGGACAGGTTAGGGTACGACAACGGTTTAGGGTGAGCGTACGTGTTAGGGTACGGGTTAGTGTTAGCGTACGTGTTAGGATTAGGGGACGGGTTAGGGTAAGGCTTCGGGTAAGGGTTAGGGTTAGGGTTAGGGTTAGGGTTAGGGTTAGGAGACGGGGACGGTTTAGGGGACAGGTTAGGATACGACAACGGTTTAGGGTGAGCGTACGTGTAAGAGTACGGGTTAGTGTTAGCGTACAGGTTAGGATTAGGGGATGGGTTAGGCTAAGGCTTCGGGTAAGTGTTAGGGTTAGGTTTAGGGTTAGGGGACGGGGACGGTTTAGGGGACAAGTTAGGGTACGACAACGTTTTAGGGTGAGTATAGGCGTTAGGGTTCGGGTTAGTGTTAGCCTACGTGTTAGGATTAGGGGACAGGTTAGGGTAAGGCTTCGGGTAAGGGTCAGGGTTAGGGTGAGGGTTAGGTTTAGGGGACGGGGATGGGGACGGTTTAGGGGACAGGTTCGTGTACGACAATGGTTTAGCGTGAGCGTACGTGTTAGGGTACGGGTTAGTGTTAGCGTACGGATTAGGATTAGGGGACGGTTTAGGGTAAGGCTTCGGGTAGGGTTTAGGGTTAGGGTTAGGGTTAGGGTTAGGGGACGTGGACGATTTAGGGGACAGGTTCGTGTACGACAACGGTTTAGGGTGAGCGTACGTGTTAGGGTACGGGTTAGTGTTAGCGTACAGTTTAGGATTACGGGACGGGTTAGGGTAAAGCTTCAGGTAAGGGTTAGGGTTATAGTCAGGTTTAGGGTTAGGGTTAGGGGACGGGGACGGTTTAGGGGACAGTTTAGGGTACGACAACGCTTTAGGGTGAGCGTACGTGTTAGGGTACGGGTTAGTGTTATTGTACGGGTTAGGATTAGGGGACGGGTAGGGTAAGGCTTCGGGTAAGTGTTAAGGTTAGGGTTAGGGTTAGGGGACGGGGACGGGGACGGTTTAGGGGACAGGTTAGGGTCCGACAACGGTTTAGGGTGAGCGTACGTGTTAGGGTACGGGTTATTGTTAGCGTACGGGTTAGGATTAGGGGACGGGTTAGAGTAAGGCTTCGGGTAAGGTTTAGGGTTAGGGTTAGGGTTAGGGGACGGGGACGGGGATGGTTTAGGGGACAGGTTAGGGTACGACAACGGTTTAGGGTGAGCGTGCGTGGTAGAGTACGGTTTAGTGTTAGCGTACGGGTTAGGATTAGGGGACGGATTAGGGTAAGGCTTCGGGTAAGGGTTAGGGTTAGGGTTAGGGTTAGGGTACGGGGACGGTTTAGGGGACAGGTTAGGGTACGACAACAGTTTAGCGTGAGCGTACGTGTTAGGGTACGTGTTAGTGTTAGCGTACGGGTTAGGATTAGCGGACGGGTTAGGGTAAGGCTTCGGGTAAGTGTTAGGGTTAGGGTTAGGGTTAGGGTTAGGGGATGGGGACGGTTTAGGGGACAGGTTAGGGTACGCAACTGTTTAGGGTGAGCGTACGTGTTAGGGTACGGGTTATTGTTAGCGTACGGGTTAGGATTGGGGACGGGTTAGGGTAAGGCTTAGGGTAAGGGTTAGGGTTAGGGTTAGGGTTAGGGGACGGGGACGGGGACGGTTTAGGGGACAGGTTAAGGTACGACAACCGTTTAGGGTGAGCGTACGTGTTAGGGTACTGGTTAGTGTTACCGTACGGGTTAGGATTACGGGACGGGTTAGTGTAAGGCTTCAGGTAGGGGTTAGGGTTAGGGTTAGGTTTAGGGTTAGGGTTAGGGGACGGGGATGGTTTAGGGGACATGTTAGGGTACGACAACGGTTTAGGGTGAGCGTACGTGTTAGGGTACGGGTTAGAGTTAGCGTACGGTTTATGATTAGGTGACGGGTTAGGGTAAGGTTCGGGTAAGGGTTAGGGTTAGGGTTAGGTTTAGGGGACGGGGACGGTTTAGGGTGAGCCTACGTGTTAGAGTACGGTTTAGTGTTATCGTACGGGTTAGGATTAGGGGAGGGGTTAGGGTAAGGCTTCGGGTAAGGTTTAGGGTTAGGGATAGGGTTAGGCCACGGGGACGGTTTAGGGTATAGGTTAGGGTACGACAACAGTTTAGGGTGAGCGTACGTGTTAGGGTACGGGTTAGTGTTATCGTATGGGTTAGGATTAGGGGACGGGTTAGGGTAAGGCTTCGGGTAAGAGTTAGGGTTAGGTTTAGGGTTAGTGTTAGGGTTAGGGGATGGGGAAGGTTTAAGGGAGAGGTTAGGGTACGACAACGGTTTAGGGTGAGCGTAAGTGTTAGGGTACGGTTTAATGTTAGCGTACGGTTTAGGTTTAGGGGACGGGTTAGTGTAAGGCTTCGGGTAAGGGTTAGGGATAGGGTTAGTGTTAGGGTTAGGGGACGGGGACGGTTTAGGGGACAGGTTAGGGTATGACAAAGGTTTAAGGTGAGCGTACGTGTTAGGGTACGGGTTAGTATTAGTGTACGGGTTAGGATTAGGGGACGGTTTGGGTAAGGCTTTGCGTAAGGGTACGGGTTAGTGTTAGTGTTAGGGTTAGGGTTAGGGTTAGGGGACGGTGACCGTTTAGGGGACAGGTTAGGGTACGACATCGGTTTAGGGTGAGCGTACGTGTTAGGGTACGGGTTAGTGTTAGCGTACGGGTTAGGATTAGGGGCCGGGTTAGGGTAAGGCTTCGGGTAAGGGATAGTGTTAGGGTTAGGGTTAGGGGACGGGGACGGTTTAGGGGACAGGTTAGGGTACGACAACGGTTTAGGGTGAGCGTGCGTGTTAGGGTAAGGGTTAGTGTTAGCGTACGGGTTAGGATTAGAACACGGGTTATGGTAAGGCTTCGGGTAAGGGTTAGGGTTAGGATTAGGGTTAGGGTTAGGAGACGGGGACGGTTTAGGGGACAGGTTAGTGTACGACAAAGTTTTAGGGTGTGCGTATGTGTTAGGGTACTCTTTAGTGTTAGCGTACGGGTTAGGATTAGGGGACAGGTTAGGGTAAAGCTTCGGGTAAGGGTTAGGGTTAGGGTTAGGGTTAGGGTTAGGGTTAGGGGACGGGGACGGTTTAGGGGACAGATTAGGGTACGACAACGGTTTTGGGTGAGCGTACGTGTTAGGGTATGGATTAGTGTTAGCGTTCGGGTAAGGATTAGGGGACGGGTTAGGATAAGGCTTCGGGTAAGGTTTAGGGTTAGGGTTAGGGTTAGGGTTAGGGTTAGGTGACAGGGACAGTTTAGGAAACAGGTTAGGGTACGACAACGGTTTAGGGTGAGCATACGTGTTAGGGTACGGGTTACTTTTAGCGTACGCGTTAGGATTAGGGGACGGATTAGGGTAAGGCTTCGGGTAAGGGTTAGGGTTAGGGTTTGGGTTAGTGTTAGGGTTAGGGGACGGGGACGGTTGAGGGGACAGGTTAGGGTATGACAAAGGTTTACGGTGAGCGTAGGTGTTAGGGAACGGGTTCGTGTTAGCGTATGGGTTAGGATTAGGGGACGGGTTAGGGTAAGGCTTCGGGTAAGGGTTCGGGTTAGGGTTAGGGTTAGGGTTAGGGTTAGGGGACGGTGACGGTTTAGGGGACAGGTTACGGTAGGACAACGATTTAGGGTGAGCGTACGTGTTAGGGTACGGGTTAGTGTTAGCGTACGGGTTAGGATTAGGGGACGGGTTAGGGTAAGGCTTTGGGTAAGGGTTAGGGTTAGGGTTTGGGTTAGGGTTAGGGTTAGGGGTCGGGGACGGTTTAGGGGACAGGTTAGGGTACGACAACGGTTTAGGGTGAGCGTACGTGTTAAGGTACGGGTTAGTGTTAGCGTACGGGTTAGGATTAGGGGACGGGTTAGGGTAAGGCTTCGGGTAAGGATTAGGATTATGGTTAGGGTTAGGGTTAGGGTTAGGGAATGGGGACGGTTTAGGGGACAGGTTAGGGTACGACAACGGTTTAGGGTGAGCGTACGTGTTAGGGTACGGGTTAGAGTTAGCATACGGGTTAGGATTAGGGGACGGGTTAGGTTAAGGCTTCGGGAAAGGTTTAGGGTTAGGGTTAGGGTTAGGGTTAGGGGACGGGGACGGTTTAGGGGACAGGTTAGGGTACGACAAATGTTTAGGGTGAGCGTACGTGTTAGGGTACTGGTTAGTGTTAGCGTACGGGTTAAGATTAGGGGACGGGTTAGGGTAAGGTTTGTGGTAAGGGTTCGGGTTAGGGTTAGGGTTAGGGTTATGGGACGGTGACGGTTTAGGGGACAGGTTAGGGTACGACAATGGTTTAGGGTGAGCGTACTTGTTAGGGTACTGGTTAGTGTTAGCGTATGGGTTAGGATTAGGGGACGGGTTAGGGTAAGGCTTCAGGTAAGGGTTAGGGTTAGGGTTAGGGTTAGGGTTAGGGGACGGGGACGGTTTAGGGGACAGGTTCGGGTACGACAACGGTTTAGAGTGAGCGTACGTGTTAGGGTACGGGTTAGTGTTAGCGTACGGGTTAGGTTTAGGGGACGGTTTAGGGTAAGGCTTCGGGTAAGGTTTAGGGTTAGGGTTAGGATTAGGGTTAGGGTTAGGGGACGGGGATGGTTTAGGGGACAGGTTAGGGTACGACAATGGTTTAGGGGAGCGTACGTGTTAGGGTACGGGTTAGTGTTAGCGTACGGGTTAGGATTAAGGGACGGGTTAGGGTAAGGCTTCAGGTAAGGGTTAGGGTTAGGGTTAGGGTTAGCGTTAGGGGACGGGGACGGCGACGGTTTAGGCGACAGGTTAGGGTACGACAACTGTTTAGGGTGAGTGTACGTGTTAGGGTACGGGTTAGTGTTAGCGTACGGTTAGGATTACGGGACGGGTTAGGTTAAGGCTTCGGGTAAGGGTTAGGTTTAGGGTTAGGGTTAGTGTTAGGGTTAGCGGACGGGGACGGTTTAGGGGACACGTTAGGATACGACAAAGGTTTAGGCTGAGCGTACGTGTTAGGGTACGGGTTAGTGTTAGCGTACGGGTTAGGATTAGGGGACGGTTTAGGGTAAGGCTTCGGGTAAGGGTTCGGGTTAGGGTTAGGGTTAGGGTTAGTGGACGGTGACGGTTTAGGGGACAGTTTAGGGTACGACAACGGTTTCGGGTGAGCGTACGTGTTAGGGTACGGGTTAGTGTTAGCGTACGGGTTACGATTAGGGGACGGGTGAGCGTAAGGCTTCGGGTAAGGGTTAGGTTTAGGGTTAGGGTTAGGGTTAGGGGACGGGGACGGTTTAGGGGACAGGTTCGGGTACGACAACGGTTTAGGGTGAGCGTACGTGTCAGAGTACGGGTTAGAGTTATCGTATGGGTTAGGATTAGGGGACGGGTTAGGGTAAGGCTTCGGGTAAGGGTTAGGTTTAGGGTTAGGTTTAGGGTTAGGGTTAGGGGACGGGGACGGTTTAGGGGACAGGTTAGCGTACGACAACGGTTTAGGGTGAGCGTACGTGTTACGGTACGGGTTAGTGTTAGCGTACGGTTTAGGATTAGGGGACGGGTGAGTGTAAGGCTTCGGGTAAGGGTTAGGGTTATGGTTAGGGTTAAGGTTAGGGTTAGGGAATGGGGACGGTTTAGGGGACAGGTTAGTGTACGACAATGGTTTAGGGTGAGCGTACGTGTTAGGGTACGGGTTAGAGTTAGCATACGGGTTAGGATTAGGGGACGGGTTAGGGTAAGGCTTCGGGTAAGGTTTATGGTTAGGGTTAGGGTTAGGGTTAGAGGACGGGGACGGTTTAGGGGACATGTTAGGGTACGATAACGGTTTAGGGTGAGCGTATGTGTAAGGGTATGGGTTAGTGTTAGCGTACCGGTTAGGATTAGGGGATGGGTTAGGGTAAGGCTTCGGGTAAGGGTTAGGTTTAGGGTTAGGGTTAGGGTTAGGGTTAGGGGACAGGGACGGTTTAGGGAACAGGTTAGCGTACGACAACGGTTTAGAGTGAGCGTACGTGTTAGGGTACGGGTTACTGTTATTGTACGGGTTAGGATTAGGGGACGGGTTAGGGTAAGGCTTCGGGTAAGGGTTAGGGTTAGGTTAAGGTTTAGGTTTAGGGTTAGGGTATGCGGACGGTTTAAGGGAGAGGTTAGGTTATGACAACGGATTAGGGTGAGCGTAAGTGTTAGCGTACGGGTTCGTGTTAGCGTACGATTTAGGATTCGGGGACGGGTTAGGGTAAGGCTTTGGGTAAGGGTTAGGGTTAGGGTTAGTGTTAGGGTTAGGGGACGGGGACAGTTTAGGGGACAGGTTAGGGTACGACAAATGTTTAGGGTGAGCGTACGTGTTAGGGTACGGGTCAGTGTTAGCGTACGGGTTAGGTTTAGGGGACGGTTTAGGGTAAGGCTTCGGATAACGGTTAGGGTTAGGATTAGGGTTAGGGTTAGGGGATGGGGATGGTTTAGGGGACAGGTTAGGGTACGACAACGGTTTAGGGTGAGCGTACGTTTTAGGGTACGGGTTAGTGTTAGCGTACGGGTTAGGATTAAGGGACGGGTTAAGTTAAGGCTTCAGGTAAGGGTTAGGGTTAGGGTTAGGGTTAGGGAACGGCGACGGTTTAGGGGACAGGTTAGGGTACGACAACTGTTTAGGGTGAGTGTACGTGTTAGGTTACGGGTTAGTGTTAGCGTGCGGGTTAGGTTTACGGGACGGGTTAGAGTAAGGCTTCGGGTAAGGGTTAGGGTTAGGGTTAGGGTTAGTGTTAGGGGACGGGGACGGTTTAGGGGACAGGTTAGACTACGACAACTGTTTAGGGTGAGCGTACGTGTTAGGGTACGGGTTATTGTTAGCGTACGGTTTAGGATTAGGGGACGGGTTAGGGTAAGGCTTCGGGTAAGGGTTAGCGTTAGGTTTAGGTTTAGGGTTAGGGTTAGGGGATGGGGACTGTTTAGGGGAGAGGTTAGGGTACGAAAACGGTTTAGGGTGAGCGTACGTGTTAGGCTATGGGTTAGTGTTAGCGTACGGGTTAGGATTAGGGGACGGGTTAGGGTAAGGCTTTGGGTAAGGTTTAGGGTTAGGGTTAGGGTTAGGGTTAGGGGACTGGGACGGTTTAGGGGACAGGTTAGGGTACGACAACGGTTTAGGGTGAGCGTACGTGTTAGGGTACTGGTTATGTTTAGCGTACGAGTTAGGATTAGGGGACGGGTTAGAGTAAGGTTTCGGGTAAGGCTTAGGGTTAGGGTTAGGGTTAGGGTTAGGGGACGGCGACGGTTTAGGGGACAGGTTAGGGTACGACAACTGTTTAGGGTGAGTGTACGTGTTAGGGTACGGGTTTTTGTTAGCGTACGGGTTAGGATTAGGGGACGGGTTAGGGTAAGGCTTCGGGTAAGGGTTAGTGTTAGGGTTAGGTTTAGGGTTAGGGTTAGGGGAAGGGGACGGTTTAGGGGACATGTTAGGGTACGACAACGCTTTAGGGTGAGTGTAGGTGTTAGGGTACGGGTTAGTGTTAGCGTACGTGTTAGGATTACGGGACGAGTTAGCGTAAGTCTTCAGGTAAGGATTAGGGTTAGTGTTAGGGTTAGGGTTAGGGTTAGGGGACGGGGACGGTTTAGGGGACAGGTTAGGGTACGACAACGGTTTAGGGTGAGCGTACGTGTTAGGCTACGGCTTAGTGTTAGCGTAAGGGTTAGGATTAGGGGCCGGGTTAGGGTAAGGCTTCGGGTAAGGGATAGGGTTAGGGTTAGTGTTAGGGTTAGGGGACGGGGACGGTTTAGGGGACAGGTTATGGTATGACAACGTTTTAGGGTGAGCGTACGTGTTAGGGTACGTGTTAGTGTTAGCGTACCAGTTAGGATTAGGGGACGGGTTAGGGTAAGGCTTCGGGTAAGGGTTAGGGTTAGTGTTAGGGTTAGGGATAGGGGATGGGGATGGTTTAGGGTACAGGTTAGGGTACGACAATGGTTTAGGGTGAGCGTACGTATTAGGGTACGGGTTAGGGTTAGGATACGTATTAGGATTAGGGGATGGGTTAGTGTAAGTCTTCGGGTAAGGGTTAGGGTTAGGGATAGGGTTAATGTTAGGGTTAGCTGATGGGGACGGTTTAGGGGACAGGTTCTGGTACGACAACGGTTTAGGGTGAGCGTACGTGTTAGGGTACGGGTTAGTGTTAGGTTACGGGTTAGGTTTAGGGGACGGTTTAGGATAAGGCTTCGGGTAAGGGTTAGGGTTAGGGTTAGGATTAGGGTTAGGGTTAGGGGACGGGGATGGTTTAGGGGACAGGTTAGGGTACGACAAAGGTTTAGGGTGAGCGTACGTGTGAGGGTACAGGTTAGTGTTAGCGTACGCGTTAGGATTAGGGGACGGGTGAGTGTAAGGCTTTGGGTAAGGTTTAGGGTTTTGGTTAGGTTTAGGGTTAGGGTTAGGGAATGGGGACGGTTTAGGGGACAGGTTAGGGTACGACAACGGTTTAGGGTGAGCGTACATGTTAGGGTACGTGTTAGTGTTAGCGTACGAGTTAGGATAAGGGGACGGGTTAGTGTAAGGCTTCGGGTAAGTGTTCTGTTAGTGTTAGGGTTAGGGTTAGGGTTAGGGGACGGTGACGGTTTAGGGGACAGGTTAGGGTACGACAACGGTTTAGGGTGAGCGTACGTGTTAGGGTACGGGTTAGTGTTAGCGTACGGGTTAGGATTAGGGGCCGGTTAGGGTAAGGCTTCGGGTAACGGTTCGGGTTAGGGTTAGGGTTAGGGTTAGGTTTAGGGGACGGTGACGGTTTAGGCGACAGGTTAGGGTACGACAACGGTTTAGGGTGAGCGTACGTGTTAGGGTACTCGTTAGTGTTATCGTACGGGTTAGGAATAGGGGACGGGTTAGGGTAAGGCTTCGGGTAAGGGTTAGGGTTAGGGTTAGGGTTAGGGTTAGGGGACGGGAACGGTTTAGGGGACAGGTTCGGGTATGACAACGGTTTAGGGTGAGCGTACATGTTAGGGTACGGGTTAGTGTTAGCGTACGGGTTAGGTTTAGGGGACGGTTTAGGGTAAGGCTTCGGATAAGGGTTAGGGTTAGGGTTAGGATTAGGGTTAGTGTTAGGGGACGGGGATGTTTTAGGGGACAGGTTAGGGTACGAAAACGGTTTAGGGTGAGCGTACGTGTTAGGGTATGGGTTAGTGTTAGCGTACGGGTTAGGATTAAGGGACGGGTTAGGTTAAGGCTTCAGGTAAGGGTTAGGGTTAGGGTTAGGGTTAGGGTTAGTGTTAGGGGACGGCAACGGTTTAGGGGACAGTTTAGGGTACGACAACGGTTTAGGGTGAGCGTACGTGTTAGGGTATGTGTTATTATTAGCGTACGGGTGAGGATTAGGGGACGGGTTAGGGTAAGGCTTCGGGTAAGGGTTAGCGTTAGGGTTAGGTTTAGTTTTAGGGTTAGGGGACGGGGACGGTTTAGGGGACATGTTAGGGTAAGACAACGGTTTAGGGTGAGCATACGTGTTAGTGTACGGGTTACTGTTAGCGTACGGGTTAGGATTACGGGACGAGTTAGCGTAAGGCCTCAGGTAAGGATTAGGGTTAGGGTTAGGGTTAGTGTTAGGGAACGGGGACGGTTTAGGGGATAGGTTAGGGTACGACAACGGTTTAGGGTGAGCGTACGTGTTAGGCTACGGGTTAGTGTTAGCGAACGGGTTAGGATTAGGGCACGGGTTAGGGTAAGGCTTCGGGTAAGGGTTAGGTTTAGGGTTAGCGTTAGGGGACGGGGACGATTTAGGGGACATGTTAGTGTACGACAACGGTTTAGGGTGAGCGTACGTGTTAGGGTACGGCTTAGTGTTAGCGTACGGGTTAGGATTAGAGGACGGGTTAGGGTAAGGCTTCGGATAAGGGTCGGGGTTAGTGTTAGGGTTACGGTTAGAGTTAGGAGACGGGGACGGTTTAGGGGACAGGTTAGTGTACGACAACGGTTTAGGGTGTGCGTATGTGTTAGGGTACGGTTTAGTGTTAGCTTACGGGTTAGGATTAGGGGACGTGTTAGGGTAAGGCTTCGGGTAAGGGTTAGGGTTAGGGTTAGGGTTAGGTTTAGGGGACGGGGACGGTTTAGGGGTCAGGTTAGGGTACGACAACTGTTTAGGGTGAGTGTACGTGTTAGGGTACGGGTTAGTGTTAGCGTACGGGTTAGGATTACGGGACGGGTTAGTGTAAAGCTTCAGGTAAGGGTTAGGTTTAGGGTTAGTGTTAGGGTTAGGGGACGGGGATGGTTTAGGGGACAGGTTAGTGTACGACAAAGGTTTAGGCTGAGCCTACGTGTTAGGGTACGGGTTAGTGTTAGCGTACGGTTTAGGATTAGGGGACGGGTGAGTGTAAGGCTTCGGGTAAGGGTTAGGGTTATGGTTAGGGTTAAGGTTAGGGTTAGGGAATGGGGACGGTATAGGGGACAGGTTAGGGTACGACAACAGTTTAGGGTGAGCGTACGTGTTAGGGTACGGGTTAGAGTTAGCATACGGGTTAGGATTAGGGGACGGGTTATTGTAAGGCTTCGGGTAAGTGTTAGGGTTAGGGTTAGGTTTAGGGTTAGGGTTATGGGACAGGGACGGTTTAGGGAACAGGTTAGGGTACGAGAACGGTTTAGAGTGAGCGTACGTGTTAGGGTACGGGCTACTGTTAGCGTACGGGTTAGGATTAGGGGACGGGTTAGGGTAAGGCTTCGGGTAAGGGTTAGGGTTAGGTTTAGGGTTAGGGTTAGGGGATGGGGACGGTTTAAGGGAGAGGTTAGGGTACCACAGCGGTTTAGGGTGAGCGTAAGTGTCAGGGTACTGGTTCGTTTTAGCGTACGATTTAGGATTAAGGGACGGGTTAGGGTAAGGCTTTGGGTAAGGGTTTGGGTTAGGGTTAGTGTTAGGGTTAGGGGACGGAAACGCTTTAGGGGACAGGTTAGGGTACGACAAAAGTTTAGGGTGAGCGTACGTGTTAGGGTACGGGTTAGTGTTAGCGTACGGGTTAGGATTAGGGGCCGGTTAGGGTAAGGCTTCGGGTAACGGTTCGGGTTAGGGTTAGGGTTAGGGTTAGGTTTAGGGGACGGTGACGGTTTAGGCGACAGGTTAGGGTACGACAACGGTTTAGGGTGAGCGTACGTGTTAGGGTACTCGTTAGTGTTATCGTACGGGTTAGGAATAGGGGACGGGTTAGGGTAAGGCTTCGGGTAAGGGTTAGGGTTAGGGTTAGGGTTAGGGTTAGGGGACGGGGACGGTTTAGGGGACAGGTTCGGGTACGACAACGGTTTAGGGTGAGCGTACGTGTTAGGGTATGGGTTAGTGTTATCGTACGGGTTAGGTTTAGGGGACGGTTTAGGGTAAGGCTTCGGATAAGGGTTAGGGTTATGGTTAGGATTAGGGTTAGGGTTAGGGGACGGGGATGGTTTAGGGGACAGGTTAGGGTACGACAACGGTTTAGGGTGAGCGTACGTGTTAGGGTACGGTTTAGTGTTAGCGTACGGGTTAGGATTAAGTGACGGGTTAGGTATAGGCTTCAGGTAAGCGTTAGGGTTAGGGTTAGGGTTAGGGTTAGGGTTAGGGGACGAGGACGGTTTAGGGGACAGGTTACGGTACAACAACTGTTTAGGGTGAGTGTACGTGTTAGGGTACGGGTTATTGTTCGCGTACGGGTTAGGATTAGGGGACGGGTTAGGGTAAGGCTTCGGGTAAGGGTTAGCGTTAGGGTTAGGTTTAGGGTTAGGGTTAGGGGACGGGGACGGTTTAGGGCACATGTTAGGGTACGACAACGCTTTAGGGTGAGCGTACGTGTTAGGGTACGGGTTAGTGTTAGCGTACAGGTTAGGATTACGGGACGAGTTAGCGTAAGTCTTCAGGTAAGGATTAGGGTTAGGGTTAGGGTTAGGGTTAGGGGACGGGGACGGTTTAGGGGACAGGTTAGGGTACGACAACGGTTTAGGGTGAGCGTACGTGTTAGGCTACGGGTTAGTGTTAGCGTACGGGTTAGGATTAGGGGACAGGTTAGGGTAAGGCTTCGGGTAAGGGTTAGGGTTAGGGTTAGGGTTAGGGTTAGGGGACGGGGACGGTTTAGGGGACAGGTTAGGGTACGACAACGGTTTAGAGCGAGTGTACGTGTTAGGGTACTGGTTATGGTTAGCGTACGGGTTAGGATTAGGGGACGGGTTAGAGTAAGGCTTCGGGTAAGGGTTAGGGTTAGGGTTAGGGGACAGGGACGGTTTAGGGAACAGGTTAGGGTACGACAACCGTTTAGAGTGAGCGTAAGTGTTAGGGTACGGGTTACTGTTAGCGTACGGGTTAGGATTAGGTGACGGGTTAGTGTAAGGCTTCGGGTAAGGGTTAATGTTAGGGTTAGGGTTAGGGTTAGGGTTAGGGGATGGGGACGGTTTAGGGGACAGGTTACGGTACGACAACGTTTTAGGGTGAGCGTACGTGTTAGGGTACGTGTTAGTGTTAGCCTACCGGTTAGGATTAGGGGACGGGTTAGGGTAAGGCTTCGGGTAAGGGTTTGGGTTAAGGTTTGGGTTAGGGATAGGGGACGGGGATGGTTTAGGGTACAGGTTAGGGTACGACAACGGTTTAGTGTGAGCGTACGTGTTAGGGTACGGGTTAGGGTTAGCGTACGGGTTAGGATAAGGGGATGGGTTAGTGTAAGGCTTCGGGTAAGGGTTAGGGTTAGGGTTACGGTTAGTGTTAGGTGATGGGGACGGTTTAGGGGACAGGTTAGGGTACGATAATGGTTTAGGGTGAGCATACGTGTTAGGGTACTGGTTAGTGTTAGCGTACGGTTTAGGAATAGGGGACGGGTTAGTGTAAGGCTTCGGGTAAGGGTTAGGGTTAGGGTTAGGGTTAGGGTTAGGGGACGGGGACGGTTTAGGGGACAGGTTAGGGTACGACAACGGTTTAGGGTGAGCGTACGTATTAGGGTACTGGTTATGGATAGCGTACGATTTAGGATTAGGGGACGGGTTAGGGTAAGGCTTTGGGTAAGGGTTAGGTTTAGGGTTAGGGTTAGGGTTAGGGGACGGGAACGGTTTAGGGGACAGGTTCGGGTATGACAACGATTTAGGGTGAGCGTACATGTTAGGGTACGGGTTAGTGTTAGCGTACGGGTTAGGTTTAGGGGACGGTTTAGGGTAAGGCTTCGGATAAGTGTTAGGGTTAGGGTTAGGATTAGGGTTAGTGTTAGGGGACGGGGATGTTTTAGGGGACAGGTTAGGGTACGAAAACGGTTTAGGGTGAGCGTACGTGTTAGGGTATGGGTTAGTGTTAGCGTACAGGTTAGGATTAAGGGACGGGTTAGGTTAAGGCTTCAGGTAAGGGTTAGGGTTAGGGTTAGGGTTAGGGTTAGTGTTAGGGGACGGCAACGGTTTAGGGGACAGTTTAGGGTACGACAACGGTTTAGGGTGAGCGTACGTGTTAGGGTATGGGGTATTATTAGCGTACGGGTGAGGATTAGGGGACGGGTTAGGGTAAGGCTTCGGGTAAGGGTTAGCGTAAGGGTTAGGTTTAGTTTTAGGGTTAGGGGACGGGGACGGTTTAGGGGACATGTTAGGGTAAGACAACGGTTTAGGGTGAGCATACGTGTTAGTGTACGGGTTACTGTTAGCGTACGGGTTAGGATTACGGGACGAGTTAGCGTAAGGCCTCAGGTAAGGATTAGGGTTAGGGTTAGGGTTAGTGTTAGGGAACGGGGACGGTTTAGGGGATAGGTTAGGGTACGACAACGGTTTAGGGTGAGCGTACGTGTTAGGCTACGGGTTAGTGTTAGCGAACGGGTTAGGATTAGGGCACGGGTTAGGGTAAGGCTTCGGGTAAGGGTTAGGTTTAGGGTTAGCGTTAGGGGACGGGGACGATTTAGGGGACATGTTAGTGTACGACAACGGTTTAGGGTGAGCGTATGTGTTAGGGTACGGCTTAGTGTTAGCGTACGGGTTAGGATTAGAGGACGGGTTAGGGTAAGGCTTCTGATAAGGGTCAGGGTTAGTGTTAGGGTTACGGTTAGAGTTAGGAGACGGGGACGGTTTAGGGGACAGGTTAGTGTACGACAACGGTTTAGGGTGTGCGTATGTGTTAGGGTACGGTTTAGTGTTAGCTTACGGGTTAGGATTAGGGGACGGGTTAGGGTAAGGCTTCGGGTAAGGGTTAGGGTTAGGTTTAGGGATAGGTTTAGGGGACGGGGACGGGGACGGTTTAGGGGACAGGTTAGTGTACGACAACGGTTTAGGGTGAGCGTACGTGTTACGCTACGGGTTAGTGTTAGCGTACGGGTTAGGCTTATGGGACGTGTTAGGGTAAGGCTTCGGGTAAGGGTTAGGGTTAGGGTTAGGGTTAGGGTTAGGGGACGGGGACGATTTAGGGGTCAGGTTAGGGTACGACAACTGTTTAGGGTGAGTGTACGTGTTAGGGTACGGGTTAGTGTTAGCGTACGGGTTAGGATTACGGGACGGGTTAGTGTAAAGCTTCAGGTAAGGGTTAGGTTTAGGGTTAGTGTTAGGGTTAGGGGACGGGGATGGTTTAGGGGACAGGTTAGTGTACGACAAAGGTTTAGGCTGAGCCTACGTGTTAGGGTACGGGTTAGTGTTAGCGTACGGTTTAGGATTAGGGGACGGGTGAGTGTAAGGCTTCGGGTAAGGGTTAGGGTTATGGTTAGGGTTAAGGTTAGGGTTAGGGAATGGGGAAGGTATAGGGGACAGGTTAGGGTACGACAACAGTTTAGGGTGAGCGTACGTGTTAGGGTACGGGTTAGAGTTAGCATACGGGTTAGGATTAGGGGACGGGTTAGGGTAAGGCTTCGGGTAAGGGTTAGGGTTAGGGTTAGGTTTAGGGTTAGGGTTATGGGACAGGGACGGTTTAGGGAACAGGTTAGGGTACGACAACGGTTTAGAGTGAGCGTACGTGTTAGGGTACGGGCTACTGTTAGCGTACGGGTTAGGATTAGGGGACGGGTTAGGGTAAGGCTTCGGGTAAGGGTTAGGGTTAGGTTTAGGGTTAGGGTTAGGGGATGGGGACGGTTTAAGGGAGAGGTTAGGGTACCACAGCGGTTTAGGGTGAGCGTAAGTGTCAGGGTACTGGTTCGTTTTAGCGTACGATTTAGGATTAAGGGACGGGTTAGGGTAAGGCTTTGGGTAAGGGTTTGGGTTAGGGTTAGTGTTAGGGTTAGGGGACGGAAACGCTTTAGGGGACAGGTTAGGGTACGACAAAAGTTTAGGGTGAGCGTACGTGTTAGGGTACGGGTTAGTGTTAGCGTACGGGTTAGGATTAGGGGCCGGTTAGGGTAAGGCTTCGGGTAACGGTTCGGGTTAGGGTTAGGGTTAGGGTTAGGTTTAGGGGACGGTGACGGTTTAGGCGACAGGTTAGGGTACGACAACGGTTTAGGGTGAGCGTACGTGTTAGGGTACTCGTTAGTGTTATCGTACGGGTTAGGAATAGGGCACGGGTTAGGGTAAGGCTTCGGGTAAGGGTTAGGGTTAGGGTTAGGGTTAGGGTTAGGGGACGGGGACGGTTTAGGGGACAGGTTCGGGTACGACAACGGTTTAGGGTGAGCGTACGTGTTAGGGTATGGGTTAGTGTTATCGTACGGGTTAGGTTTAGGGGACGGTTTAGGGTAAGGCTTCGGATAAGGGTTAGGGTTATGGTTAGGATTAGGGTTAGGGTTAGGGGACGGGGATGGTTTAGGGGACAGGTTAGGGTACGACAACGGTTTAGGGTGAGCGTACGTGTTAGGGTACGGGTTAGTGTTAGCGTACGGGTTAGGATTAAGTGACGGGTTAGGTACAGGCTTCAGGTAAGCGTTAGGGTTAGGGTTAGGGTTAGGGTTAGGGTTAGGGGACGAGGACGGTTTAGGGGACAGGTTACGGTACAACAACTGTTTAGGGTGAGTGTACGTGTTAGGGTACGGGTTATTGTTCGCGTACGGGTTAGGATTAGGGGACGGGTTAGGGTAAGGCTTCGGGTAAGGGTTAGCGTTAGGGTTAGGTTTAGGGTTAGGGTTAGGGGACGGGGACGGTTTAGGGCACATGTTAGGGTACGACAACGCTTTAGGGTGAGCGTACGTGTTAGGGTACGGGTTAGTGTTAGCGTACAGGTTAGGATTACGGGACGAGTTAGCGTAAGTCTTCAGGTAAGGATTAGGGTTAGGGTTAGGGTTAGGGTTAGGGGACGGGGACGGTTTAGGGGACAGGTTAGGGTACGACAACGGTTTAGGGTGAGCGTACGTGTTAGGCTATGGGTTAGTGTTAGCGTACGGGTTAGGATTAGGGGACAGGTTAGGGTAAGGCTTCGGGTAAGGGTTAGGGTTAGGGTTAGGGTTAGGGTTAGGGGACGGGGACGGTTTAGGGGACAGGTTAGGGTACGACAACGGTTTAGGGTGAGTGTACGTGTTAGGGTACTGGTTATGGTTAGCGTACGGGTTAGGATTAGGGGACGGGTTAGAGTAAGGCTTCGGGTAAGGGTTAGGGTTAGGGTTAGGGGACAGGGACGGTTTAGGGAACAGGTTAGGGTACGACAACCGTTTAGAGTGAGCGTACGTGTTAGGGTACGGGTTACTGTTAGCTTTCGGGTTAGGATTAGGTGACGGGTTAGTGTAAGGCTTCGGGTAAGGGTTAGGGTTAGGGTTAGGGTTAGGGTCAGGGTTAGGGAACGGGGACGGTTTAGGGGACAGGTTAGTGTACGACAACGGTTTAGGGTGAGCGTACGTGTTAGGGTATGGGTTACTGTTAGCGTACGGGTTAGGCTTATGGGACGGGTTAGTGTAAGGCTTCGGGTAAGGGTTAGTGTTAGGGTTAGGGTTAGGGTTAGGGTTAGGGGATGGGGACGGTTTAGGGAACAGGTTACGGTACGACAACGTTTTAGGGTGAGCGTACGTGTTAGGGTACGTGTTAGTGTTAGCCTACCGGTTAGGATTAGGGGACGGGTTAGGGTAAGGCTTCGGGTAAGGGTTTGGGTTAAGGTTTGGGTTAGGGATAGGGGACGGGGATGGTTTAGGGTACAGGTTAGGGTACGACAACGGTTTAGTGTGAGCGTACGTGTTAGGGTACGGGTTAGGGTTAGCATACGGGTTAGGATTAGGGGATGGGTTAGTGTAAGGCTTCGGGTAAGGGTTAGGGTTAGGGTTAGGGTTAGTGTTAGGTGATGGGGACGGTTTAGGGGACAGGTTAGGGTACGATAATGGTTTAGGGTGAGCATACGTGTTAGGGTACTGGTTAGTGTTAGCGTACGGTTTAGGAATAGGGGACGGGTTAGTGTAAGGCTTCGGGTAAGGGTTACGGTTAGGGTTAGGGTTAGGGTTAGGGGACGGGGACGGTTTAGGGGACAGGTTAGGGTACGACAACGGTTTAGGGTGAGCGTACGTATTAGGGTACTGGTTATGGTTAGCGTACGATTTAGGATTAGGGGACGGGTTAGGGTAAGGCTTTGGGTAAGGGTTAGGGTTAGGGTTAGTGTTAGGGTTAAGGGGACGGGGACGGTTTAGGGGACAGGTTAGGGTACGACAAATGTTTAGGGTGAGCGTACATGTTAGGGTACGGGTTAGTGTTAGCGTACGGGTTAGGATTAGGGGCCGGTTAGGGTAAGGCTTCGGGTAAGGGTTCGAGTTAGGGTTAGGGTTAGGGTTAGGTTTAGGGGACGGTGACGGTTTAGGCGACAGGTTAGGGTACGACAACGGTTTAGGGTGAGCGTACGTGTTAGGGTACTCGTTAGTGTTATCGTACGGGTTAGGAATAGGGGATGGGTTAGGGTAAGGCTTCGGGTAAGGGTTAGGGTTAGGGTTAGGGGACGGGGACGGGGATGGTTTAGGGGACAGGTTAGTGTACGACAACGGTTTAGGGTGAGCGTACGTGTTAGGCTACGGGTTAGTGTTAGCGTACGGGTTAGGATTAGGGGACGGTTTAGGGTAAGGCTTCGGGTAAGGGTTAGGGTTAGGCTTAGGGTTAGGGTTAGGGGACGGGGACGGTTTAGGGGACAGGTTGGGGTACGACAACTGTTTAGGGTGAGTGTACGTGTTAGGGTATGGGTTAGTGTTAGCGTACGGGTTAGGAAAACGGGACGGGTTAGGGTAAGGCTTCAGGTAAGGGATAGGGTTAGGGTTAGGGTTTGGGTTAGGGTTAGGGTTAGGGGACGGTGACGGTTTAGGGGACAGGTTAGGGTAGGACAAAGGTTTAGGCTGAGCGTACGTGTTAGGGTACGGGTTAGTGTTAGCGTACGGGTTAGGATTAGGGGACGGGTTAGGGTAAGGCTTCGGGTAAGGGTTCGGGTTAGGGTTAGGGTTAGGGTTAGGGTTAGGGTTAGGGGACGGTGACGGTTTAGGGGACAGGTTAGGGTACGACAACGTTTTAGGGTGAGCATACGTGTTAGGGTACGGGTTAGTGTTAGCGTACGTGTTAGGATTAGGGGACGGGTTAGGGTAAGGCTTCGGGTAAGGGTTAGGGTTATGGTTAGGTTTAGGGTTAGGGTTAGGGAATGGGGACGGTTTAGGGGACAGGTTAGTGTACGACAACGGTTTAGGGTGAGCGTACGTGTTAGGGTACGGGTTATTGTTAGCGTACGGGTTAGGATTAGGGGCCGGTTAGGGTAAGGCTTCGGGTAACGGTTCGGGTTAGGGTTAGGGTTAGGGTTAGGTTTAGGGGACGGTGACGGTTTAGGCGACAGGTTAGGGTACGACAATGGTTTAGGGTGAGCGTACGTGTTAGGGTACTCGTTAGTGTTATCGTACGGGTTAGGAATAGGGGACGGGTTAGGGTAAGGCTTCGGGTAAGGGTTAGGGTTAGGGTTAGGGTTAGGGTTAGGGGACGGGGACGGTTTAGGGGACAGGTTCGGGTACAACAACGGTTTAGGGTGAGCGTACGTGTTAGGGTATGGGTTAGTGTTATCGTACGGGTTAGGTTTAGGGGACGGTTTAGGGTAAGGCTTCGGATAAGGGTTAGGGTTATGGTTAGGATTAGGGTTAGGGTTAGGGGACGGGGATGGTTTAGGGGACAGGTTATGGTACGACAACGGTTTAGGGTGAGCGTACGTGTTAGGGTACGGGTTATTGTTAGCGTACGGGTTAGGATTAAGTGACGGGTTAGGTACAGGCTTCAGGTAAGCGTTAGGGTTAGGGTTAGGGTTAGGGTTAGGGTTAGGGGACGAGGACGGTTTAGGGGACAGGTTACGGTACAACAACTGTTTAGGGTGAGTGTACGTGTTAGGGTACGGGTTATTGTTCGCGTACGGGTTAGGATTAGGGGACGGGTTAGGGTAAGGCTTCGGGTAAGGGTTAGCGTTAGGGTTAGGTTTAGGGTTAGGGTTAGGGGACGGGGACGGTTTAGGGCACATGTTAGGGTACGACAACGCTTTAGGGTGAGCGTACGTGTTAGGGTACGGGTTAGTGTTAGCGTACAGGTTAGGATTACGGGACGAGTTAGCGTAAGTCTTCAGGTAAGGATTAGGGTTAGGGTTAGGGTTAGGGTTAGGGGACGGGGACGGTTTAGGGGACAGGTTAGGGTACGACAACGGTTTAGGGTGAGCGTACGTGTTAGGCTACGGGTTAGTGTTAGCGTACGGGTTAGGATTAGGGGACAGGTTAGGGTAAGGCTTCGGGTAAGGGTTAGGGTTAGGGTTAGGGTTAGGGGACGGGGACGGTTTAGGGGACAGGTTAGGGTACGACAACGGTTTAGGGTGAGTGTACGTGTTAGGGTACTGGTTATGGTTAGCGTACGGGTTAGGATTAGGGGACGGGTTAGAGTAAGGCTTCGGGTAAGGGTTAGGGTTAGGGTTAGGGGACAGGGACGGTTTAGGGAACAGGTTAGTGTACGACAACCGTTTAGAGTGAGCGTACGTGTTAGGGTACGGGTTACTGTTAGCGTACGGGTTAGGATTAGGTGACGGGTTAGTGTAAGGCTTCGGGTAAGGGTTAGGGTTAGGGTTAGGGTTAGGGTCAGGGTTAGGGAACGGGGACGGTTTAGGGGACAGGTTAGTGTACGACAACGGTTTAGGGTGAGCGTACGTGTTAGGGTACGTGTTAGTGTTAGCCTACCGGTTAGGATTAGGGGACGGGTTAGGGTAAGGCTTCGGGTAAGGGTTTGGGTTAAGGTTTGGGTTAGGGATAGGGGACGGGGATGGTTTAGGGTACAGGTTAGGGTACGACAACGGTTTAGTGTGAGCGTACGTGTTAGGGTACGGGTTAGGGTTAGCGTACGGGTTAGGATTAGGGGATGGGTTAGTGTAAGGCTTCGGGTAAGGGTTAGGGTTAGGGTTAGGGTTAGTGTTAGGTGATGGGGACGGTTTAGGGGACAGGTTAGGGTACGATAATGGTTTAGGGTGAGCATACGTGTTAGGGTACTGGTTAGTGTTAGCGTACGGTTTAGGAATAGGGGACGGGTTAGTGTAAGGCTTCGGGTAAGGGTTAGGGATAGGGTTAGGGTTAGGGTTAGGGGACGGGGACGGTTTAGGGGACAGGTTAGGGTACGACAACGGTTTAGGGTGAGCGTACGTATTAGGGTACTGGTTATGGTTAGCGTACGATTTAGGATTAGGGGACGGGTTAGGGTAAGGCTTTGGGTAAGGGTTAGGGTTAGGGTTAGTGTTAGGGTTAGGGGACGGGGACGGTTTAGGGGACAGGTTAGGGTACGACAAATGTTTAGGGTGAGCGTACGTGTTAGGGTACGGGTTAGTGTTAGCGTACGGGTTAGGATTAGGGGCCGGTTAGGGTAAGGCTTCGGGTAAGGGTTCGAGTTAGGGTTAGGTTTAGGGTTAGGTTTAGGGGACGGTGACGGTTTAGGCGACAGGTTAGGGTACGACAACGGTTTAGGGTGAGCGTACGTGTTAGGGTACTCGTTAGTGTTATCGTACGGGTTAGGAATAGGGGATGGGTTAGGGTAAGGCTTCGGGTAAGGGTTAGGGTTAGGGTTAGGGGACGGGGACGGGGATGGTTTAGGGTTAGGGTTAGGGTTAGGGTTAGGGTTAGGGTTAGGGTTAGGGTTAGTGGACGGGGACGGTTTAGGGGACAGGTTGGGGTACGACAACTGTTTAGGGTGAGTGTACGTATTAGGGTATGGGTTAGTGTTAGCGTACGGGTTAGGATTACGGGACGGGTTAGGGTAAGGCTTCAGGTAAGGGTTAGGTTTAGGGTTAGGGTTTGGGTTAGGGTTAGGGTTAGGGGACGGTGACGGTTTAGGGGACAGGTTAGGGTAGGACAAAGGTTTAGGCTGAGCGTACGTGTTAGGGTACGGGTTAGTGTTAGCGTACGGGTTAGGATTAGGGGACGGGTTAGGGTAAGGCTTCGGGTAAGGGTTCGGGTTAGGGTTAGGGTTAGGGTTAGGGTTAGGGTTAGGGGACGGTGACGGTTTAGGGGACAGGTTAGGGTACGACAACGTTTTAGGGTGAGCATACGTGTTAGGGTACGGGTTAGTGTTAGCGTACGTGTTAGGATTAGGGGACGGGTTAGGGTAAGGCTTCGGGTAAGGGTTAGGGTTAGGGTTAGGGTTAGGGGACAGGGACGGTTTAGGGGACAGGTTAGGGTACGACAACGGTTTAGGGTGAGCGTACGTGTTAGGGTACGTGTTAGTGTTAGCGTACGGGTTAGGATTAGGGGACGGGTGAGTGTAAGGCTTCGGGTAAGGGTTAGGGTTATGGTTAGGTTTAGGGTTAGGGTTAGGGAATGGGGACGGTTTAGGGGACAGGTTAGTGTACGACAACGGTTTAGGGTGAGCGTACGTGTTAGGGTACGGGTTATTGTTAGCGTACGCGTTAGGATTAGGGGACGGGTTAGGGTAAGGCTTCGGGTAAGTGTTAGGGTTAGGTTTAAGGTTAGGGTTAGTGTTAGGGGATGGCGACGGTTTAAGGGAGAGGTTAGTGTACGACAACGGTTTAGGGTGAGCGTAAGTGTTAGGGTACGGGTTCGTGTTAGCGTACGATTTAGGATTAGGGGACGAGTTAGGGTAAGGCTTTGGGTAAGGGTTAGGGTTAGGGTTAGTGTTAGGGTTAGGGGACGGGGAGGGTTTAGGGGACAGGTTAGGGTACGACAAATGTTTAGGGTGAGCGTACGTGTTAGGGTACGGGTTAGTGTTAGCGTACGGTTTAGGATTAGGGCACGGGTAAGGGTAAGGCTTCGGGTAAGGGTTCGGGTTAGTGTTAGGGTTAGGGTTAGGGTTAGGAGACGGTGACGGTTTAGGGGTCAGGTTAGGGTATGACAATGGTTTAGGGTGAGCGTACGTGTTAGGGTACTGGTAAGTGTTAGCATACGGGTTAGGAATAGGGGACGGGTTAGTGTAAGGCTTCGGGTAAGTGTTAGGGTTATGGTTAGGGTTACGGTTAGGGGACGGCGACGGTTTAGGGGACAGGTTAGGGTACGACAACTGTTTAGGGTGAGTGTACGTGTTAGGGTACGGGTTAGTGTTAGCGTGCGGGTTAGGATTACGGGACGGGTTAGAGTAAGGCTTCGGGTAAGGGTTAGGGTTAGGGTTAGGGTTAGTGTTAGGGGACGGGGACGGTTTAGGGGACAGGTTAGAGTACGACAACTGTTTAGGGTGAGCGTACGTGTTAGGGTACGGGTTATTGTTAGCGTACGGTTTAGGATTAGGGGACGGGTTAGGGTAAGGCTTCGGGTAAGGGTTAGCGTTACGGTTAGGTTTAGGGTTAGGGTTAGGGGATGTGGACTGTTTAGAGGAGAGGTTAGGGTACGAAAATGGTTTAGGGTGAGCGTACGTGTTACGCTATGGGTTAGTGTTAGCGTACGGGTTAGGATTAGGGGACGGGTTAGGGTAAGGCTTCGGGTAAGGGATAGGGTTAGGGTTAGGGTTAGGGGACGGGGACGGTTTAGGGGACAGCTTAGGGTACGACAACGGTTTAGGGTGAGTGTACGTGTTAGGGTACTGGTTATGGTTAGCGTACGGGTTAGGATTAGGGGACGGGTTAGAGTAAGGCTTCGGGTAATGGTTAGGGTTATGGTTAGGGTTAGGGTTAGGGTTAGGGGACGGGGACGGTTTAGGGGACAGGTTATGGTACGACAATGTTTTAGGGTGAGCGTACGTGTTAGGGTCCGTGTTAGTGTTAGCGTACCATTTAGGATTAGGGGACGGGTTAGTGTAAGGCTTCGGGTAAGGGTTAGGGTTAGTGTTAGGGTTAGGGATAAGGGATGGTGATGGTTTAGGGTACAGGTTAGGGTACGACAATGGTTTAGGGTGAGCGTACGTGTTAGAGTACGGGTTAGGGTTAGGATACGTGTTAGGATTAGGGGATGGGTTAGTGTAAGGCTTTGGGTAAGGGTTAGGGTTCATGTAAGGGTTAGCTGATGGGGACGGTTTAGGGGACAGGTTCTGGTACGACAACGGTTTAGGGTGAGCGTACGTGTTAGGGTACGGGTTAGTGTTAGGTTACGGGTTAGGTTTAGGGGACGGTTTAGGGTAAGGCTTCGGGTAAGTGTTAGGGTTAGGGTTAGGATTAGGGTTAGGGTTAGGGGACGGGGATGGTTTAGGGGACAGGTTAGGGTACGACAAAGGTTTAGGGTGAGCGTACGTGTTAGGGTACGGGTTAGTGTTAGCGTACGGGTTAGGATTATGGGACGGGTTAGGGTAAGGCTTCAGGTAAGCGTTAGGGTTAGGTTTAGGGTTAGGGTTAGGGGACGGCGACGGTTTAGGGGACAGGTTAGGGTACGACAACTGTTTAGGGTGAGTGTACGTGTTAGGGTACGGGTTAGTGTTAGCGTACGGGTTAGGATTACGGGACGGGTTAGGGTAAGGCTTCGGGTAAGGGTTAGGTTTAGGGTTAGGGTTAGTGTTAGGGTTAGGGGATGGGGACGGTTTAGGGGACAGGTTAGGGTACGACAAAGGTTTAGGCTGAGCGTACGTGTTAGGGTACGGGTTAGTGTTAGCGTACGGGTTAGGATTAGGGGACGGGTTAGGGTAAGGCTTCGGGTAAGGGTTCGGGTTAGGGTTAGGGTTAGGGTTAGGGGACGGTGACGGTTTAGGGGACAGGTTAGGGTACGACAACGGTTTAGGGTGAGCGTACGTGTTAGGGCACGGGTTAGTGTTAGCGTACGGGTTAGTATTAGGGGACGGGTTAGGGTAAGGCTTCGGGTAAGGGTTAGGGTTAGGGTTAGGGGACGGGGACGGTTTAGGGTACAGGTTAGGGTACGACAACGGTTTAGGGTGAGCGTACGTGTGAGGGTACAGGTTAGTGTTAGCGTACGCGTTAGGATTAGGGGACGGGAGAGTGTAAGGCTTTGGGTAAGGTTTAGGGTTT